>NC_087065.1:61365502-61415106 GCF_963678635.1 Symsagittifera roscoffensis | reverse complement strand
GTTACCCCTCCAAATTCTCGGGAATTTCTCGGGAATTACAACTTTTCCCCCCAACTCCTAGCTTCTCATTATTTGCAATTGAACCTGATGTTAGTTTGAACTCAATTCAAGCCATTCTGGGAAGCTAAGAATTGTTTAAAAACAGATGGGAGTTGCTCTCCGGTACCAATCCGACTTCCTGAATCCGCGTGAGGAAGCGTCTTTTTCACGACTAGGAAAGATAGCAAACTCTCCCGTTAGCCATCCTGGTTGTCGTGAATTGCTCTGTAACGATTGTAGCTGCACAATCGCTACAACTCGCAGCGACTTTCTACAAGTTTTGTCGACTGTAATTTCTATCGTCTTCTAATTTCGTCGCACGTCTGCATTGTATTCGCGAAAATCGTCTGTCTGTTTCTCGCGGTTTCAATTGCTGTGAAAATAAAAATCAATACGAGTCATGCAAGCCTAATTCGAAATCTCAAAACTAATCACTTCAATCTAAATTGATTCCTCCGATTTTGTTCAATTTACCGATTAAAGCTGTTAATCGTTCAAAACAGTAAATCTTTCCACCAAACTGCTCCATAAAACTTTCATCGATGACATGCATTTTTCGAAGTCATTCTTGTCGAACGGCGCAATTCATTACTGTCGAATTACCGCGTTTGGCCGCGCTATATTCGATAAGCAGGACCTTGGTGGAGCCGCTCTGCAAAGATCCCCCTTCCCGAGGCTCGAAACTCGAATCTGGCCGCGGGGATGCCTCTGGCGAATTAGGGTTTCAAAAGCCGCTCTACTTGTTTGAATTGTCGTTCTTGTTTGAACAATTGGTCTTATTTGAGCAATTGGAGCATCTTCAGTTCAGTTTTTGCATCCATTAGCTTTTCCAAATTCGTCACTGCTTGGAATCTCGTCCTTCCAAGTTCGTTTAAGACTCTTTCATTCTCCTGTTCTATCCAAAATTCCCTCACTTCACACTTCAGTTTCCCTTGCGGCAACGGATAATTTATCAGCTAAACGTTGATTGGCCTTCTGTGCCAGAACGGCTTGTTCATAAATGACTTCTGATCGTAATTTAGCTAGTTCGCTTCCGTTGGTTTTTCATTTTATTTTGCGCCTCTTTGTCTACTCTGTCTGTTATTCGGCTGTTCTGGTTTCAGTTTCTTGTAACCCAGTTGCTGTGAGAAACTTAAGCATGTTAGAAACAGTTCGAAATTTTGAAAAATTTCAATTCGAACCTAAACAAAATATATTTCTTTTATAGGACCGACTTCATTGGTATTTCTTTTATAATAACTTCCAATTTTTTTGTTACAGACACGTCCAGAGGCTACTTTTTCTATCTAGATTTTTCTCTCTGAATCAACCTTTTATCGTCTGTCTCGGCGCTGGTGGTCACGGTAACTTTCTGTCCAAATAAAGTTCTTTTTGCTTTAACGCTGGAAGTTGTGTTTTATTGTTTCTCCAAATTGAATCACTTGTCCTTTGAGAGCCACCATTAACTTTTATCGGAAGAGACCGTTTTTAGATTTTTTGTTAAATATTTTTGTGACTGAAATGATTTTGTCTCTATTTCTGCTAAATTGCTCTTTTTTTGGTGATGTATGAAAATAAATTGCTTGTTTTGTGATTTTTGTGACATTATTTCAGAATGGCGGTCAAAATGCATGACGACATCGAAACTTTATTGATAGCAGCCGAGTGGGAAAATTGGCAGTTGTGATGATTTAACGGTGTTAATCATCAAATTAACGAAATGGGAGAGGCCAATTTGGAGTGACAAATCAATTTGTAAAATTTCGATTTGGGCCTGCGTGACACGTCACAATTTTTTTTCGCGAACAATGAAAACCGCGAAAATCAGAACAACGATTTTCACTCAGACAAGCAAGACGTACAAAAAATCATAGCGAACGACAGAATTTGTGACATTCGATCAGAATGGCGCCAAAATGCACGGCAATATCGAAATTTTGTAGGAGATTCCGAGTGGGAAAATTGGCAGTTTCGATGGATTAACAGTGCTAATCGTCCAATTTGACGAATTGGGAAAGTTGAATTTGAAGTGACGAAGTAATTTTTAAAAATTCGTTTGAATATAAAGACACGTCACGACTTTGAAATTTTGCAAACACTGAAAACAGCGACAATCAGAACCGACCGGTTTTTGCTAGAAAATAGCCACATTGACTCTCAATGGTGAAGAAAAGACGTGAGAACTGCATTGAAATTACAATCGAGACTGTCCGAATTGTAACGATTGTAGCTGTACAATTGTTACCGAGCAAATCCCGAGAGTTCGGAAGCGTACCGGGAGGATTTTACCACCCTTCCAGAAGGACGACAAGACTGCTCTTCGTCCGGACTCCAGAATCCGGAAGGGTCTCGTGAAGAAAACTGAAAGTGCATTTCAACAATTTTTAGTTTCCGGATATGTCCTGAATTGAACTAACTAACATCAAAATTCGTTTTCAGATAATCAGAAGCTAGGAATTGAGGAACAGGGTTGAGGAAAAGGGTCTTGGAGCAGATCATTTTGGAAGTTTGACCTTGAGCAATACGAACAACGTAATTTTGGTGTGGAATGGACTTTTTCAAAAATTTGAATTGAGCCTGTCATGCTCAAATTTTTTGCGACAGCTGAAAATCTCAGAAATACAAGATCAGAACAACCTGATTACAATTGCGGGAAAGTAGTCAAAAAAGCAGCGGGAAATTGCTATTCGCAATTTCCAGACATAAAAATCACAAGAGAGTAGAGCTGTCTTATCCTGAAATAGGAGAGAGAACAATTGCGAGAGAGGAAGACATTAATTCGAAGTGGACCAGAGTGAACCCTCGGTGAAAAGGTGGACAACCGAACTCTTCCAATGGTCCAGCCCCAAAACTTATTTCTCAAGTCGAAACTCAATTCCTTTGCTGGAATTTGTTAATTACAAACTACTTGAGTTAAAACTTAATTCCCTTTAAAGCTAGAGTTGCTGATTAATTTAGTTACTCCAATTCTCGAGTGTGCTGGTATGTGAGTACCCAATTTAGTTTTCTTGAGTGTGTTTTATAATTGTAATGTTGAGGTAAGGAGAGTTTTAGGTTGATCCATCTGAAATGGATCAAAGTTCCACTGTCTAATAAAAAGTAACTATACGGACTGTTCCGACCCTATTTTTAACGGCGTTCGCGCATTTTGGGTATTTTGAGACCAAAGTATGCGGACGTTCTCATTTTCTAGAGTGGGAGGGGGATGTATTTTGGTAGTGGCATTTAAGCTGTAACGAGGGTTTTAGTCTCATGTCGCAAGTGAACCGAATTGGCTCCGACCGTTCGAGGTAGAAAAACACAAGAGATAGTGTCCCTGACTCTTGAACCAATGGTTATAGGGCCTATTTTACTTTAACATCATATGTGACTTAAGTAGGCGACTGTTACATAGAGTTTTTATGGCGCTCCTGGGTATTTTTGCGACATCATGACTACGGAGTCGAACGCACTTGACACAGCTCCGGACTACATGCCCATTCTAGAAAACCGGTGGTACGGTTCAGCGGGAACGTGTAAACCTTCCGGTTGTACCGTGATAGCTTTTTAAGAAAACTTGAGACAATTGCTGCTACGCTCTCCGAACGATGCCTAGCTAACCGAGTAAGGGGGGTAACTAGGGGGACAAAAAACGAGCAAAAAGAGAAAAAGCGAAACAAAAACCACATAAGAATAGAAAAAAGATTTAAAACCATAAAACAAAAAAGGACAGTGACTTTGATACCAGATTAGTCGGATCAAACCTTTATATTAATTAAATAGTATACCCATACTGTTTTCATAGGACCGATCGTTTCGATCAACTCAGAAATTTAGAGAGGTGCCCGAGTGTGGGGCGTTGTCAAGGGTTTTCAGATAGCTTGCAACTTAGTTGGACCACTAGGATACTTGACTGGAAAAGGTGACCAGCCAAGCAGGAAAGTGGTTCACAGTAAGGGAACCCGACAAGTGCTGGTCACGACAAAGAGACATCCAGCACCGACGGGACCGAACACAGAAGGCACACAGAGATGTTCTGTTTGGTCAATCGACAGACCACTGGGAGACTTGACTGGAACAGGTGACCAGCCATGTGGGAAAGTGGTGCTGGTGAGAGGTGCTGGACAAGCCAAGGAGACAACCACCACGGAATCAGAACAACCAGAGGAGGACACACAGGGGTGTTTTGGTTGGTCAATCGGATATCGTTAGAATCCACATTACATTATAGGAGATAAGTGTAAAATTGGATAAGCGGAACCCCACCGTTTTGAGAAACGTTTTTACTAGAGCAGAGCTTGGAAGCAGGTTCTACGGTTTTCTCTCAAGAGGTTTAGCACCCAGCGCTGAAGGTAATTTTCGGCTTAAGAGGGGGGCTAAATAAGGGGGAGCTTAGAAGGGGGGCTGGTTAGGTTAGAGGTTGGTGGTTGCAAATTGTTAAAAGGGGGGATACGTTACAGTAACTAATCAATCGATATCGTCGATCTAGTTACATTATAATTTTACACGCGTGAACTGCAAAGCAAGGATATCCAAATTTAAGATCGAATTAAGGTAGGTACCCTGGTCGGATCGGTTGGGGGGAATGGAAATAGACAGTTTTTGTAACCCGGAAGGAAAATACCCCATAAGAACATTAGTAGCGGGGAGGAAAACGCGTGAAAATCAGGTACCAGACATTTTTTTCACAAAAGGACGACATTGGTCACCTTTGAATTTTAGATGCGTTCATCGAGCTGTTTTCATCATTTTTCTCGTTTAAGTTTTTACGTTATTGGTACTAATTTTATCGGTTTTGGACGAACAGGTGATCACAAGACACCTGCGAACAACTTGGGTTTCAACTTGCATCAGATTAATAAAAGGAGATAAATACAGGAGGGTTAGTAATTGAAACTTTTGGCCAGTAAGGTTGGGTTTTGGCGAAATTTTTATACTAGAGCTCAAGTGGTGGTACCAGGGGTAGTGGTTCAAGAGTCAAAACGACGAAGAAAATGAGATCCGATTGTCCCAACACAAGGAAAGAAAGGGTCTTGGAACAGTGGCTAGTGTCCCAAAACTTGAGTGGCAAAGTCTTGGGACCGTACCAAGAAGTCTTGGGACAGTACCACAGTACAAGAAGTCTTGGGACAGTAACGAAGAGGTCTTGGGACAGTAAGGAAAAGTCTTGGGACAGTACGAAGAGGTCTTGGGACAGTACGGAAAAGTCTGGGGACAGTACGAGAAAGTCTTGGGACAGTGCGGAAAAGTCTTGGGACAGTGCCGAAAAGTCTTGGGACAGCGCCGAAAAGTATTGGGACAGTACGAAAAGGTCTTGGGACAGTACCAAAAAGTCTTGGGAGAGTACCAAAAAGTCTTGGGACAGTACCAAAAAGTCTTGGGACAATACGGAAAAGTCTTGGGATGTTACAGAAAAGTCTTGGGACGGTACAGAAAAGTCTTGGGACAGTACGAAAAAGTCTTGGGACAGTACGGAAAGGTCTTAAGACAGTACGAAGAAGTCTTGGGACAGTACGGAAAAGTCATGGGACAGTACGAAGAAGTCTTGGGACAGTACGGAAAGGTCTTGGGACAGTACGGAGAAGCCTTGGGACAGGTAGAAAAGGTCTTGGGACAGTGCGAAGTGTCCCAACTCTAGAAGCGAAAAGGGTCTTGGGACAGTGCGAGGTAACCCAACACTTGAGTGATAGGTCTTGGGACCTTTTTAGAATTTTTTTATCCTTAGAATAGAATTTTGTAAATATTAATATTGTAATTAGAGAAAATTGTAAATAAAAATCATGTGGCAAAGTAGGGTACCAATAGCAGAAAAAAAGGGTTCTAGAGTCAAAGACAAATCATAACTCGTCGCAACGGACCAAACTCGATGCCGTCGGACCAAAAAGTAATGAGAAAGAGCTTTCAGTGAGCATGGTCAACACAAGAAGCGCAAAGGAAAGCAAGACGAAAGTAAGCGCTGAGGAGGGACGAACGGTACCTGATATAGAAATTGATCTTGAGACACCAGATCAGAGTGTTGATGAGGTGGAAAGGAAAACAACGGAGTCAACACCGATGCCGAATGTGGATGAACAAGAAAAGAAGACGATAGAAGAAAGGCAAGACATTTGGAACGGTTTCTGCAATAACAACAGAGGACAATCGAGTCGATGATCAGGTCGAGCATGTAGCAACAGCTAGCCATGAGGCAACAGTTAACAATGAGGCAACAGCTAACCAAGAGAAAACAACTTTTCTTGAACTGGGCCACTTGATGGCGAAGTTGGAACAAATCGACAAAAAACTGAAGTGCAGTGAAGAGGATCGGAAGTGCTAACAAAGGAGATACGATACAATAAGAGCGAGAGCATGGACAACTGCTTCAACCTGGCGAAGGCAACTGAAGAGAAGCTACAGCAAATGTCAGACAAGGTAGAGGCTACCGACAAAGAGAGTGAGAAAAATATCAAAAAAGACATGCAAGAAATGAAGCAATGGTATGATACTGTGAACAGTAAGTTAGGGAGTCTGGAGACGAGAATAGACACAATGAGCAGAGACCAAGCTGAGAGTTCATGTGCCATACAGTCCAAACTGGATGCTATCTGGAGAAACTCCACATCACAAGACAAGCTGGTAACAGATCGAATGCAAGGCAACAGAGTCGATTTCGTGGAACCACAACGGAACAAGCGGGAGCCCACACCGTTACCGTTACCCTGGGTTGCATCGAGCATAGGACCAGGGGGCAAATACAATTATGAATAGTGGAACCTCAAATACGACAAATGGTCCAGGGGGATCCACAACGAGCAACAATGTGGGACCTGATGCCATGACGTGGGCTAGCACCTGGGAAATGAGGAATAGGACATTGGAAGCGTTCGCTACAAGAAACACTGACTCGAGTGAAAGAGGAAGTGGCAAATCCAGGAAAACCTTCAAGAAACCATAGGAATTCAAAGACGACTCAGATGGATGCATCGACACATGGGTAGAAGTCATGAGACTGCATTTGGAACAAGACAACATGAATGACGAAAAACAGGCCTGCACGGCGATACTCAGCAACTTAGAAGGCACGGCGTTAAAATGTCTAGTTGCAAAGAAGGAAGAGGAACGTGATACTGCAGTCAAGATCTTCGAGATATTGTTGAACCGATTTGGATCAGGAATGAAGGGTCACCAAGCTTTGATGAGATTCGAAAAGAGAAGACAGAGGGACGATGAATCAATTGATCGGTTCCTGGATGATCTTGAGAGCTTGAGAAGAAGGAGTGATCCTGAAGAATCAACAAACCGAATGAACTTCAGCATCGCCTCGAAGTTTATCGATGGGGTTGAAAGTGACGACTTGAGAACAATGCTGGCAACGTACTATACACTATCGAAAGACAATGCATCGACTCCGTAAGAGATGAGGCAAAAGTCTAGGGAGTAAATGTTGATGAAACCAAAGAAGTACTCGTACTCAGAGAATAGGAACATGCAAGGGGGGAGTCAACCACAGAGGTCATGCGCAAATTGCGGATCAGCGGATCATCACGTGGCGGATTGCACGACGTAGAAGCAAGGCATGAAGATTCTGGGGAATGCGCCGGATGAGGAAGATATGCGCCAGATGGAGGAACATTAGTTCCATAGTGGCTTGATCAACAAAATAGGTGCATGGTGCTTCTTCTGCAATCGAGAAGGCCACTTCAGGATGGATTGTCCGTTGTTTTGGGAAGCAGTGAAGAACCAAAGTCACCCCAAACACAAGCTAGCGCTGGCGGCGGTACAGAACACGAGGAACAGGCAAGCCGAGTTTGACACAAAAAAACTCGGAGGCACCGAGTGCGGACCCACCAACAAAAACAGTGAAGGCTTGGACGGAAGTAAAAAATGCCTTAGAAGTCGAGTCCAGGAATCCTGTAGAAATAAACTATGAGAAAGCAGCTGCGGAGGCTATCAACAAAGTGAAACAGGACCTAGCGACGAAAGAGATCGAGCAAAGAATGAAGCAGGAGATTGAGAGGCGGAAGTTGAAAGAGACATTGTGTAGGCCGGTGCCAGTGCCAGAGGCCGAGATGGGAGCGACAAGGAGTGGAAATTGTAACACTCTAAAAATGGTGACAGGAAAACCATTCGGCATAACAAAAATTGGAGCCAGGATAATGTCGATAATCACAGTGGGTGGCATTGAAGTAACAAGAAATCTGAGTGAACCGAGCGATCAGACGACAATGCACATTGATGTGTACGCAGATTACTTAAGTGCAATAAGTCCAAAGACAACTTCTAGAGCCTTGAGGGCACTACTTAAAAGAGGTGGTAGCAAGTCGGTCCGCATCGAAAAGAGGTGCACGGAAGCCTACGGTCCACATGAGGTGATGTTAAATTTAGATGGAATAAATATCTACATGAAGACTATGATAATATGTGACGAAGACCTAGCCGGACAAATCTACGTGGGCAGGGAAGAACTGAAAGCGAGAGCGATTGGACTTCGTGCCATGTTGGAAGAGGATGTCATGCATATCGGTACAGAAGCGGACGTATCAGCACACGTGCTTGACATAAATGGCAAGAGGACTCAGTTACGCGGGTTACTGGACACGGGAGCGGTCTTGGGCGTTATACCAATCAAAACTTGGGAGCGAATGGGCTTCGACAAAGACAATTTGATGGACTCGAGAATTCGGATGTCAGCTGCAAATAAAGGGGCACTGCGGGTATTAGGCAGGACACCAATAATAGCCCTAAACTTGGGGGAACGCAACCTGTGGATGAGCTTTTTTGTGGTGGAAAACCTAGATGAGGCTGACCAATTCATTTTAGGCAGAGATTTCATCCGAAATTTTGTCGTAACAATTGATCTAAGCAATGCCATATTCAGAATTCGGAACCCGGAAAGGAAGTACGTAATTAAACCGGTAAATTTAATCATGGCGAATGAGATCAAAGCACCGGTATTCTTGAGTAGGAGGGTGATGTTGAAAGCAAACGAAGCGGCAATTGTAAGCTTTCGAATGAAAAATTATAATGAACTAAGTGACGACAAGCAAGTATGCATAGTCCCGAATCCAAATAGTCAAAGTGCTGCTGTTTTAGGAAGATCCTTCTCGATAACCAAGAGCGGCTTCTGCGGCAGTGTCTTGTTGAATACTCTTGATATACCCATCATGATTCAAAGGGGAAGGAAACTGGGATACGCTTTACCCGTGAAAACTCGATATGAAATGACTGAAAATGTAAAAGCGAATGAAGTTCTTGATTGTCCCAATCATAGGGACAAGATTTGTATCTTGAGAAGATTAAAGAAAAAAAAGATACATCAGGTCTTGTGAAATCACTTAAGTCAGAGACAGACGATGAACTTTCGAGCTGTTCGAATTTCCCGGAAAGACCCACACTAGAGGAAAAAGAAATGGATAAACCAGTTTTACCAGAAATAGAGCACTTGAGGGGCAAGTTAACGGACGAACAGCTCGAAGCCACCAAGACGTACTAGAGCGGAATGAGTACGTTTTTTCGAAACATGAGGCAGACATTGGATGTTGTATTTTTGTTGAACATGAAATAGAGCTGAAGAGTCGGCGGTACCGCACAGGGAGGGGGCGGGACGTATGACCCCACACAAATCGGATGGATGTAGAAAAGAGTTAGGGACCTTACTAGAGTATGATATGATAGAACCATCCAAGTCACCGTGGGCGTGTGGAGTAGTGATGGCTAAGAAGAACGGCGACCAATTGAGGTTTTGTTGCGACTTTCGATATCTGAACTCCGTCACGGTGAAGGATGCCTACCCCATACCTAGGATTGACGAGAGCCTCTCAATGTTAGGGGACGCAAAATTTTTTACGACTCTTGATTTAGGATCAGCCTTTTGGTAGGTTCCACTGAGGAAGCAAGACAGGGATAAAACAGGGTTTGCCTGCGAGCTGGGTTTGTTTCAATGGAAGAGGATGCCCTTTGGACTTTGCAACGCCACGGCTACGTTTCAACGATTGATGGCACACGCATTGATAGGTGTAACGATGAAATACGGCAACCTGGTAATGTGCTACGTGGATGACGTGGTAATTGCGACACCGACACTAGAGGACCACATCGAGCGACTAGACGAGCTGTTTGCCTGCATGAACAGATCGGGACTAAAATGCAAAACATCAATGTGCGAGATACTCAAGGACTCGATTAAATACCTGGGGAGGATGGTGGACCGACACGGCATCGGACCAGACCCAGATGTAGCAGAAGCGGTTCTGACCTGGAAATCGCCTAAAACGGAACATCAATTGATGAGCTTCTTGGGTTTTACGAACTACTACAGGGAGTTCATTAGGGGCTATGCGGACAAAGTGTATCCGATGCAACAACTGATGAGGCACAAGGGCAAGAATTTCACGTGGAACAATGCGGGAGAAGAGTAATTCCAGAGAATAAAGAAGGAGTTGTGTGAAGCACCGGTGCTAGGGATGCCAACGGAAAAGGGAATGTACGTGCTGGACACGGATGCGTCGGTAATAGCGATTTCTGGCATTCTCCATCAAGAGCAGGATTGAAATGGGAAAACAGTCTTAAGACCAATAGCATACGGAAATAAAGTCTTGAGTGATACGGAGATGAAGTACGGGGCGCCCAAAGCAGAGATGTTTGCGGTGGTTACATTTGTCGAAAAATCCAGGGCATACCTAGGTAGCGAGCCGTTCAAGCTACGAGTCGACAACAGGGCACTCAGCTGGTTGAAAACGTACTCAATGGATCAGAGCTACATAGGGAGATGATTAGTTCGCCTGGATGGATACAACATGATAATTGAGCATAGGACAAGAGACAAACATCAAAATGCCGATAGCTTGAGTAAAAAGACGGAGAAATACGAGAGACAGGAACAGAGGGAGGCAGATAGGCCAGAAATCAAAGATGGCTTCTCCTTCATGGATAAGGAAACGTATGATAGTCTTCCACTCACAAGATGGCTCGAAAAGTCTGGCAAACCTAAAGAAGATCACCCCGAATTACCAAAAGAACGTCCAGAGAAAACAATCTTGAAAAAACCCAAGGGATGCCAATGGAGATAATGCTCAAGTCAAAAACTGTGAGGGAGACACTCAAGGCAAAAGGTTATGATCTCAACCAAGTAGAAAGGAGAAGAGCATAGATAGATGAAGACTTGAGGAGATTACTCGAGAAACTGGCAGACGATAAACCCGTGGTAAAAGAAAAGGGTGAGAGGAACCAGAGGTCACGATATTGAGAAGGAATGATGCGGATGGTAGCGAGGACTCCGTGAAAAAAAGGAAACCTGATGGAAAAGAAGTAGTGCAGTCATTGGTGGAGAGGATCCCTGAGGACATACTTGAGCGGACTATGGTTAGGATGAAGAAGGTGGCATTCAAGGAGGAGGCTGAACTCCTCGGACTGAGTCAAGAGTCCGGGGAGTGGCCCACTGCAGAGGAAGATGCTGAAGAAGAAAATTTGTCCGGGGAGTGTGAAGAATGGGATGAAGACTCAGAGAAGAGCAGCGACGACCAAGATAGTCTATGCATGATATTGGCGGAAGAGAAGATGAGGCACCGCGACAGGGAACTACAGACAGATCCCTCCTCAGGAACGTACAATTTGGATCAGCAGGAGGTGCGCGGAGGTGAAGAACTTGAGAAAACTGCAGTATCAAGGAAACCGTTCAGGGAGCTATCATGCAACTCGAATGTCAGAATAAACCTGGTGCCAGAAGATGACAGGAAGGTCTTGAGGAGGATAGTTTGCGTCAAACTGAGAGATGACATCCACAGTCCCGGAGAAATGAATGGTCAAATAATGGCACTGAGGGAACACGTCTAGGCGAGATGTAGGCTGTCAGATCTGATACGAGCCCAAAAGAATGACAACACGACAAGCAACCTATCCAGATGGATCCGGGCGAAAGCCAAAGAGAAAGGGGATCTGGAAGAAGACAGCTACAAGATCTTGAGCCAGTTCTACAAAGAGAGAAAAGATTTACTCTATCACACAGCTGATGGGGTGGTAGCATGCAGGAGAAAGGATGAGGAGAAGATACTACACAAGCATAACCTCATCATACTACCACAATTGTATCAGACAGAGGTGTTATTCAGATCGCACGACCAGATGGGGCACCAGGGGATAGACAAGGTGCAACAGAGAAAACTTCACAGTTTTGATTGGCCGGGAATGAGGAAAGCCTGCGAGAGATGGGTGAACGCATGTTTGGCATGTCTACAGGTGAAAGACCCAAGGAAGATGATGTTCCCACTCAAGTCCGTTGAGAGCTCGGAATTCAACGAGGCAGAAGATCTGCCTGACAGAGTCGGGATATAACCAGATACTGGTCATAATACACCACTTTACGAAGTTGGAGGAAGCGGTGCCCTGTCAAAAAGCCTCAGCGGAGGAGACTTGTGACCTTTTTATAACACATTGGATATCACGATATGGTTGTCCGATGACATTTAAGTCGGACAACGGGAAAGCCTTCGTGGGTGACCTGACAAAAGAATTGATGAAGAGGTTACACATTGCTTAAGCGCTCAATGGCTTACCATCATCAGACTAACGGGTTAGTGAAGAGACAGAACAAAACGTTGGTGAACCTGCTGAGGGTAGATTGCTCGAGATACATGACAGACTGGGATAAATATCTGCCGCAAGTGGTCGGGTCGTTTAACAGCACGCAACACTCGACAACAGGAATCAGTCCCTTCATGATGTTAACGGGCAGGGAGAGAGCAATGCCCCTAACGTTCTTTTACCCAGAATACGAAGGGAAAAGACGTCGCCTCAAGCTTATGTGAAGGAAGCGGTCAAGAGACAACAGGAAGTAAACGAGCTCTGCAGGAGGAACACGGCGCAAGCTAAATCGAACGCAGTGGGCCAATACGTCTGGGTGTTCCAGAATGTTATACCTCCCAAGGGGACGAAAAAACTACTCAAGAAATGGCGAGGATTGTTCATGATCACAGAAGTACACCAGCAGGGACGGTTCTACCGCTTGAGTACGGGGCGAGCAGCGCATTTTGAAAATCTGAAGCCTCATGTCTTATCTCCGGAGGACTGGTGCGTACCGCAGAATATGGAGGGACAAGAGTACCTTTTGGTAGAGCCAGCATGCGAAGTGAACGAAAAAGGCACCAGAGAAAAGAATGATGTCAACGAGGACGTGAGCATGGACGATAATGAAAAGATAGAAGCAGACTCAGATGCGGAATCCTTTGTGGAAGAAGACTGGAATGATCCAGAGCAGAACGAGGTGCCAAAGTGGACGGAACCAGACCTGCCGATAACAGCAGAAACAAGGAGTGGCAACCGCAAATGGACAAGCATAAGGTACAATAGGTACGGGGATGATTTCTTGATTGATAAGATACAGCCTGATAAGCTAGGCGAGGAGTTACTGAGTGGTAGAGTTGGTAGCGGACGACGAATGGCAAATAATCAACGACAGCGAAGATTTTCCGCAAGAGGACTACTCCACACCAGAACAATAAACAGATCTGAAGCAGAGCGAGATAGAGAGGAGGGAAAACACAAACTTGAGAATACTAGAGTGGATGCGCGATGTCAAGAGCATATGAGATGAAGAGCAAAGCATCCAGCAGGTCGACGTGACAGCAGAAAAACACGTGAAAACGAAAGATCCTCTCTTCGGTTGGACAGCAACCGACAGGCCGCTCAAGATACCGACAGAATTATTTAGACCCGGCATCATCGACGGGGACGTCGATAAATATTTTTGTGCGGGGAGTGGGGGTAGGACTTACCCAGACCAAATATTTGATGATAAAGAAACTCAGAGAAGTGAGAGAGACCAGCGGGCTGGAACTAGATGAGGAAGAGGCTGAGCCTACCATAGGACGAAACTTTAAAACAAAATTTGAGATACCCAATGAATACTCGGAGAACATCCTGATAACGGACAGCGACTTCATTTTGTTAGACAGGACTAGCGCGATCTGTATAACGGCGGACATGAGCTTCAAATCGAGATTAGAGGCCGGCTCCAAGAGAGAAATCAGAACGTGGAGTTTCTATTCAGACAAAGACCGGGGTTGGAAGGAATGGCTGCGCTTCCCCCATCAGTTTCACAAGTCCCGGGTAAATACCTGTGCATTCTGGTAACGAGGATCAATGAAAGGAACACGATAGATCCTGAGCACGTGATGTTGGCACTAACGAGGCTGAGAGACTTCATGGTCAAAAGAAGGATAATGGAGGTCTCGATGCCGGCTTATGACCTAAACAGGGGCTAGTTGAGCCCAAGGGAGTTACGCCATCCTACACGTGGTCTTCGCAGAAACGGAGATAGTCTGTCACCTACACAAAAAATACTACTTGAATATCGCCGGAGTTACGGGCGGACAATGGAGGTCTCGAGTTAGGTACATGGGGATTTCGAGTTAGGTACATAGGGGCGCGAAGCAGGTAGATGCATTTTAACGCAGTTGGCATGACAATTAAATTTTAGAGAGGTGACGGTGCTAAAACATGAAATGAATCTGCATGCTCTTAAAACTTACAATTGAACTAGTTTAGTAGAATAGATGGAGGGATAATGTTTTAAATACAATAATGAGGGGGGTTTAGGTTAGGAACAAAACATCTTGGTCTAAAATGGATTTTATTTTCAGATTGATTTGAAAAATTGAACTGACACCCAAGCAACACTCACTCAACGAAGAGAAAGATATCTAGAGCTAGTACTCTATCAGCGGTCTCATACGACTTTCACAAGTTCGAAGGGAGACATTTCTCAACTATCAAGTTGGTTGGTAAGGTAATTCTCAAGTTGGTTGACACGTGAGATCATCTGGAGATTGTGACAATGACAGATCGCTTTTGGAAATCTATGCGTGCAGCGCTCAAGAGACCTACGCTCGATGAACTATACAAACGCTTGAGGGGTCTGGACTACACCCAAGTCAATGAGAGGATGGCGGTGATGTTGAACGCCATCCTGTAGTTAGAGGCGCAGGGTGAATGCGGGGAATCAGCGACAGAAGCTGTTTTGATGGTTGGCTACACGACAGAGGGGATATCCAACCAGGAGCAGACCAGATGGTCTTCCTGGAATGTGGATGGAGGCGACTTGGCGAGAAATCCTGGCATGAGCAACAACACGGAATACGGCGCGGGAGAATTTCCACTCCCCGCCAGACCGCCGGCGGAGTTCGCGGCCCAATCCACGAGCAGACCGTCGTCAAAACATCCAAAGGAAGCATATCCGGGCCTCAGTAACCTGAAGAGGGAACTGGAGAGGGCGCAGAGGGAGAGAGACAAAGCGAATCTTGACCTGGATGGTGCGAAGCTCGAGAGGGACCAGGCGAACCTGGAAAGAGATCAAGCGATACTCGAGAGGGATCAGGCGAGGCGTGATCTTAGTTTGATTAGGACAGAGTAACAACAAGAGCAGAAGGTACGCGAGACGAACTATGAGCAGTTGAAGTCGGAAATTGAAAAGATTCAGCGGCGATAACGAGAGTTCGCGAGACAAAAGGGAAAGGGAACCAGGACCACAGAACGAGTAGCTGCAGGGTCAAGGCCAGAGTCGCGGATGGAAGTGGATGAAGTTCCTAGGTCCAGTGGACGATTCAACTTGGACCGATCGGCTCAGGAGCACATCAACGAGGGACTGGAAGTGTGTATACCACCCGAGCCGGTGTCCTCCGTGCGTGGTTTGGAGGCGCAACCAATACGCCCACTGATGGAGGTCACACTACCGGGATACACCCTGAGTTCAACCCCGGGCAGTAGCCAAATTGGCGGGAGTTCATCACCTCTCAAGGAATTACACAATAGGTTACAGTTGGGAACCCGTGACGACTCAACAAGAGTGGAGCGACCCCCTACTTGGAGAGACCAATCACTTGGAGAGTTACCCTACTTGGAGAGTTACGCCAACCTACACGTGGTCTTCGCAGAAACGGAGATAATGGTACACCTACGCAAGAAATACTACTTGAGTATCGCCTGAGTTACGGGCGGACAATGGAGGTCTCGAGTTAGGTACATGGGGATTTCGAGTTAGGTACATAGGGGCGCAAAGCAGGTAGATGGATTTTAACGCAGTTGGCATGACAATTAAATTTTAGAGAGTTGACGGTGCTAAAACATGAAATGAATCTGCATGCTCTTAAAACTTACAATTGAACTATTTTAGTAGAATAGATGGAGGGATAATGTTTTAAATACAATAATGAGGGGGTTTAGGTTAGGAACAGAACATCTTGGTCTAAAAATGGATTATATTTTCAGATTGATTTGAAAAATTGAACTGACACCCAAGCAACACTCACTCAACGAAGAGAAAGATATCTAGAGCAAGTACTCTATCAGTGGTCTCATACGACATTCACAAGTTCGAAGGGAGACATTTCTCAACTATCAAGTTGGTTGGTAAGGTAATTCTCAAGTTGGTTGGTAAGGTAATTCTCAAGTTGGTTGGTAAGGTAATTCTCAAGTTGGTTGACACGTGAGATCATCTAGAGATTGTGACAATGGCAGATCGCTTTTGGAAATCTATGCGTGCAGCGCTCAAGAGACCTACGCTCGATGAACTATACAAACGCTTGAGGGATCTGGACTACACCCAAGTCGATGAGAGGATGGCGGTGATGTTGAACGCCATCCTGTAGTTAGAGGCGCAGGGCGAATGCAGGGAATCAGCGACAGAAGCTGTTTTGATGGTTGGCTACACGACAGAGGGGATATCCAACCAGGAGCAGACCAGATGGTCTTCCTGGAATGTGGATGGAGGCGACTTGGCGAGAAATCCTGGCATGAGCAACAACACGGAATACGGCGCGTGAGAATTTCCACTCCCCGCCAGACCGCCGGCGGAGTTCGCGGCCCAATTCACGAGCAGACCGTCGTCAAAACATCCGAAGGAAGCATATCCGGGCCTCAGTAACCTGAAGAGGGAACTGGAGAGGGCGCAGAGGGAGAGAGACAAAGCGAATCTTGACCGGGATGGTGCGAAGCTCGAGAGAGACCAGGCGAACCTGGAAAGAGATCAAGCGATACTCGAGAGGGATCAGGCGAGGCGTGATCTTAATATGATTAGGGCAGAGTAACAACAAGAGCAGAAGGTACGCGAGAACGAGACGAACTGTGAGCAGTTGAAGTCGGAAATTGAAAAGATTCAGCGGCGATAACGAGAGTTCGCGAGACAAAAGGGAAAGGGAACCAGGACCACAGAACGAGTAGCTGCAGGGTCAAGGCCAGAGTCGCGGATGGAAGTGGATGAAGTTCCTAGGTCCAGTGGACGATTCAACTTGGACCGATCGGCTCAGGAGCACATCAACGAGGGACTGGAAGTGTGGATAACACCCGAGCCGGTGTCCTCCGTGCGTGGTTTGGAGGCGCAACCAATTTGCCCACTGATGGAGGTCACACTACCAGGATACACTCCGAGTTCAACCCCGGGCAGTAGCCAAATTGGCGGGAGTTCATCACCTCTCAAGGAATTACACGATAGGTTACAGTTGGGAACCCGTGACGACTCAACAAGAGTGGAGCGACCCCCTTGGAGAGACCAATCAGTCAGGAGTGTGGTAATCGCAAGCTACAAAAAGAATACAGATGGCAGGTATCACAGACACAACCGTATGGATTGGATCACGGCACAGCGGGCGAGAAGGGATTGTTTCCCTGACGCGTCATGGCCCAAATATTACACACAGCCGAGAATACCGGAGGGTGCGGTCCACTTAATCAAAGGGAACAGCCCCTGATACGAGTGCTGACCCCGATCCAGTCCGACTCAACAAGAGTGGAGCGACCCCCTACTTGGAGAGACCAATCAGTCAGGAGTGTGGTGATCGCAAGCTACAAAAAGAATACAGATGGCAGGTATCACAGACACAACCGTATGGATTGGATCACGGCACAGCGGGCGAGAAGGGATTGTTTCCCTGACGCGTCATGGCCCAAATATTACACACAGCCGAGAATACAGGAGGGTGCGGTCCACTTAATCATAGGGAACAGCCCCTGATACGAGTGCTGACCCCGATCCAGTCGCATTGGCAGACTGGAGTCTTGAGCTTTTCTGGAGCCGCGACACCTCAGATGTTGGCATCACTTGAGATGTTGGACATGGTGAAGATGTACACGGTGACTCTGATGATGGGAACCAATGACATGTCCAGAGGTGAATCGAGGAAGGTAATGAGGCTACATGAGAAGATGAGCTGCATTCTTGAGGAGTTGAGGATTCAGATGGATCCCGCTATACTCCACGAGAGGGATCAGGCAAGGCGTGATCTTAATATGATTAGGGCAGAGTAACAACAAGAGCAGAAGGTACGCGAGAACGAGACAAACTGTGAGCAGTTGAAGTCGGAAATTGAAAAGATTCAGCGGCGATAACGAGAGTTCGCGAGACAAAAGGGAAAGGGAACCAGGACCACAGAACGAGTAGCTGCAGGGTCAAGGCCAGAGTCGCGGATGGAAGTGGATGAAGTTCCTAGGTCCAGTGGACGATTCAACTTGGACCGATCGGCTCAGGAGCACATCAACGAGGGACTGGAAGTGTGGATAACACCCGAGCCAGTGTCCTCCGTGCGTGGTTTGGAGGCGCAACCAATTTGCCCACTGATGGAGGTCACACTACCAGGATACACTCCGAGTTCAACCCCGGGCAGTAGCCAAATTGGCGGGAGTTCATCACCTCTCAAGGAATTACACGATAGGTGACAGTTGGGAACCCGTGACGACTCAACAAGAGTGGAGCGACCCCCTACTTGGAGAGACCAATCAGTCAAGAGTGTGGTGATCGCAAGCTACAAAAAGAATACAGATGGCAGGTATCACAGACACAACCGTATGGATTGGATCACGGCACAGCGGGCGAGAAGAGATTGTTTCCCTGACGCGTCATGGCCTAAGTATTACACACAGCCGAGAATACCGGAGGGTGCGGTCCACTTAATCATAGGGAACAGCCCCTGATACGAGTGCTGACCCCGATCCAGTCGCATTGGCAGACTGGAGTCTTGAGCTTTTCTGGAGCCGCGACACCTCAGATGTTGGCATCACTTGAGATGTTGGACATGGTGAAGATGTACACGGTGACTCTGATGATGGGAACCAATGACGTGTCCAGAGGTGAATCGAGGAAGGTAATGAGGCTACATGAGAAGATGAGCTGCATTCTTGAGGAGTTGAGGATTCAGATGGATCCCGCTATACTCACGATTTGCACCATCCCTTACAACATAAAGGCCAATCACAGGAGAAAAATGATACAACACATGAGAAGATGATAGAATTGGAACCTCTACTGGAAGCTTCGGGAGAACGCAACCTCCGGAGCATCGATATTACACATGGGGAATGCCCATGCCAGTGCTTGGCACAGAAGGTGTGGTACCCGGAACAGTCAAACCTCTGCTTAATATGGGATGTGGAAGAAATTCGGTCGATCGGATTACCCGATCATCGGCACAAGGTGACCATCTTGGTAGTAAGCACAATTTCAGCGTTGCGATGGATCGAGGAGAACGACACCGACGGCGGAATCGATATACGCTATTGATTACAGCAGGAGACTTGAGTTGTTTGAGACTGCGTGCAAGGTATTTGCCATACCTATGGAGGTCAGGCAAGAAAAGGGGCCGCATAAGGTTCTTCTCGTGGTTTCGAGCGACATTGACATCTTGGTTGTATATGGTGACGAAAGACCACATGAAAAAGCATCGTAAAGAATACCGACAGTTCCTGGCAGAGATATGACCGGAAGCCTTCAAGAGACTTTTGCTGGCCCACCGAAATGCGAGCACGACGGGATGGAAAAGAATCGGTAGAGTGTCTAGAGATAATACCAAGGCGAGGGAATCAATACTGGAAGAGGACCTGGCGAAAAACGTGAGCCTGAGCCTGCTCAATCCCTTTTGCTTGAACATGGAATCGAAAGTGAAGGGTTTGCCAAAGCAGGCAAAGAGGTTGCAAGAGCAGAGGGAGTGGATGCGATCCTTCGAACAACTAAAAGCGTGGGAAGAGATCGTAATTAGCTCCGATGACAAGGAAGCGCTGCTAAGGCAGATCACGGTGTCAAACACATCAGGGCCTAGCACCTCAAAGACCAGGAATACAATGAGCAGGTGGCTCAATGAGGGTTTCTTGAGTCTTGAGAGGGAAAGAAAGGGGCTCGAGTGTGAACTCGGATGAAATCTGAGGTCACGAAAAAGAAATTTTAACAAAAACGAAATATTGTTATTAATATGCTATAATTATTATATAAATCAAAATGCTGAATGACAATTTTTCTGATTGGATAAGACAAAAGAAATTTTAATCATTAGCTTGCAAAGAAGAGTTTTAAGGTGCAGGTGTATGCAAACTTTGATTGCCGTTCAGCGATAGTGTGACAATTTTGCATGGTTGTGAATTTTGGGGTGTATACAAAGTTAAATCTGCTGAAAACTTCTGTAAATGACCACTGGCACTGTATCTTGAGCAACACTCAACATTCTGGGGATTCACTGGCAGACGGCAACACGCGATGAGGGTCATCGATCTTGAGTCCGGGGAGTACGTGCCAGTCGGTCATATTTGGAAGTTTGACCTTGAGCAATACGAAAAAAGTAATTTTGGGGTGAAATGGAATTTTCAAAAATTCGAATTGAGCCTGTCATGCTCAACTTTCTCGCGACAACTGAAAATCTCAGAAATACAAGATCAGAACAACCGGATTACAATCGCGGGAAAATAGTCAAAAAGCAGCGGAAAATTGCTATTAGCAATTTCCAGACATAAGAATCACAAGAGAGTAGAGCTGTCTTATCCTGAATTAGGAGACAGAACAATTGCGAGAGAGGAAAACATTAATTCGAAGTCGACCAGAGTGTACCCTCGGTGCAAAGGTGGACAACCGAAGTCTCCCAATGGTCCAGCCCCAAAACTGATATCCCAAGTCAAAACTCAATTCCTTTGCTGGAATTCGTTAATTACAAACTTCTTGAGTTAAAACTCAATTCCCTTTAATGCTAGAGTTGCTGATTATTTAAGTTACTCCAATTCTCGAATGTGCTGGTATGTGAGTACCCAATTTAGTTTTCTTGAGTATGTTTTATAATTGTCATGTTGAGGTAAGGAGCGTTTTAGGTTGA
This sequence comes from Symsagittifera roscoffensis, assembly GCF_963678635.1. Classification (NCBI taxonomy): domain Eukaryota; kingdom Metazoa; phylum Xenacoelomorpha; order Acoela; family Convolutidae; genus Symsagittifera; species Symsagittifera roscoffensis. Next base: position 61,394,014 of record NC_087065.1, on the reverse strand, counting down.
TCCATCTGGAATGGATCAAAGTTCCACTGTCTAATAAAAAAAAACTATACGGACTGTTCCGACCCTGTTTTTAACGGCGTTCGCGTATTTTGGGTATTTTGAGACCTGAGTATGGGGACGTTCTGATTTTCTAGAGTGGGGGTGGTATTTTGGTAGTGGCCTTTAAGCTGTAACGAAGGTTTTAGTCTCATTTCGCAAGTGAACCCAATTGGCTCCGACCGTTCGAGGTAGAAAAATACAAGAGATAGTGTACTTGACTCTTGAGCCAATGGTTAAAGGGCCTATTTTTCTTCAACCTCATATGTGATTTAAATAGGCGACTGTTACACAGATAATGAGAAGCTAGGAGTTGAGGAAAAGGGCTGATGCATCTCCGAACAACCGGATCAACACAGGGGAAAAAACACCCTTAACACAGGGGAAAAAAACTTCCACAGCATCAACACCCTTAACACAGGGGAAAAAAAGCAATACGAAAGCCTTGTTACAGCAATTCCTGGCCTATCCCTTAATAACAACTTGCTGAACCAAGGAAAGAACCTCCGACGACTACTGGAAGACAGTCCACTGAAGGAGAAAAAAGTGGTTGTGTGGCACGACGTGGTGAACAACACCATTAGCAGCCACAGAACAAACAACTATCGCCCAGCCGGTGTCGAGGAGCTGACAAACTATTTGAAGACGAAGAAGCAGCAGATATTGGCGATCGTTTATTGCAGAAGGGAAGGAACGCCCGACTTGTTTAGTCAGCTTCTCGGCACAGGGGTGCTCATTATTCCAGCTAAAAAAAAAACGACTACTCTCCAAGAGCAAGCAAAACAACCCGGAGCAGCTCAAGGAATATTTGAAGCTGCATCAGAGTGCTGATTTGGAGCTGAAATCTCTGCGATTGGTAGTGGCACACTAAGAAAGGCTGTCAGAGCTGATTGGCAATATCAGGGGCAAACAACAGAGACCATCACAGACAAGGAGGAAGGCGAAAGCAAGACGTGAGCAGAAGCTGAGGGCAGAGGAAGTGTCTGAGCTTCAAAGACAGGGGTGAGAAGAGTGTGATTTGTTTTGCTTTGTGCCTTGTGAGTTTCATTACTCGTGGCCTGCAAAACAATGACCACAGTACTTTTGCCTGCTGTTTGGCTCAGACAAATTTTGAAAAGGAAACTAACTTGGAAAATTGTGTTAGACTATTTAAAATTCTTTAAAAAAGTTCAAGTATCTGTACATAGACTGAAGTTTCTGAGAAAATGTCTGAAAAACGATCTAATAGCGGACTTTTTGAAGTTTAGGGTCCCCGAGAACGGGTTTTTTTTCGGACCAAGCTGTGCATAATTTTCAATTGAAACTACTAAGGACTGAAACTTCTAGGGCAAATGAGGATAGGAAAAGGTACGAGGAGATGCTAAGGAAAGCAAGATCACTGATGCAAAAAGAAATTGACAAACAGTGGTGGGCATCCATTTTCCGATTCGTGAGGCGTCAAGTTGAGGCAAGCTTAAAGACAACACCAGAAAACCATAGAAAAAAGTTAGAAAAACTGTCCGAGAGACAAGATAAACCTCTTGGGGGGAGAAATGAGCGATCAGTTAAGGTACTTGATAATATTGAACTGCCTGAATGGGTATATGAAGTGCTATCAATGGGCCCCAAGCATCCAATTAGAGACAAATTTAACGAAACACATTTTTTGGCGGATATCGACATTTTCCTCTCACAATTGAAAAATCAAAAACATCTGGTGAAACGTTATGTGAAATAGAAGCCGCGGCAAAGGCATATGCAAAAAACGTACGGCAAACCCCAAGAGACAAAGCCGTTGAAAAAACGAGGAGATATCTCAAAGATAATGGGTTGCTGGCTGTGCCTTTTGATAAGGGGGTTGGTTTTTGCATAATGAGGAAACAAACATATGAATCATAGCTGGAATCCTTGTTGCAGTCTGCTCAGTTTGTGAAAAAAGATGCAACCACTGATGAGGTGATACTGAAAATTGAGAAAGAACTTAACAAAGAATTACTAGCCATGAACAAAAGAGACGAGATAAGTGATCAGTTATATTCTAAGATGAGATCAACAGGGGGGCAACCCGCCCGTTTGTACGGTTTAGCTAAGGTACACAAGGATGAGACACCCCTACGACCTGTACTATCACTTCCCGGCAGCTCGTATGAGAATCTTAACAAAATGCTTGCAAAATTTTTTGACAACATCGATGGAGCAAATATAGAAACCAATACTAAAGAGGCTAGAGAAAAAATAGAAAACATTGCTCTAGATCCGGATGAAACCATAATATCTCTTGATGTGAAAAGTTTGTACACCAACGTTCCCCTGAAGGAGGCAATTGAAATTGCTTTACAGAAGCTGTACAGCCAGGAGTCTCCTCCTGAAATTCAAAGAGCAACCATGAAAAGGCTTTTGAATATGGCGATCAGCAAAGTATATTTCAAGTGTAATGATTCATGGTATGTACAAGTTGATGGTTTAGCAATGGGCGCGTCCCTCGCTGTAGTTCTGGCAAACTTATGGCTGAGAGAATACGAATTTGCTCTACGATAACAAATACCGGTGGGAACGGGGTACAGCAAATTAATGACAAAAACGGCTTGTGGCCAAGTTGCAGCAGGAAAGTCACATATAGATCAAAAGGGGTTGAATGCGAGAGTTGCCGAAACTGGTATCATCTAAAATGCGGAAAAATATCCGATGACGTATACGCATCAATAACCGAGATAGTCTGGTACTGTGAAAGCTGCTGCCGAGCTAAGAACAAGGAGAAGGATACTCCCAAGGTGAAATTGTTCCTCAGGTATGTGGATGACATTGTTAGAACAGTCAGCGGGGAGCCGAGTTGTCTTCTCGATGCCGCCAATTCTCTTCATCCAAATTTGCAGTTCACTCTAGAGAAAACCAATTCGGAGGGGAATTTACCGTTCCTGGATTTGAACATAAATGTATCGCAGGATAGGCGTGTAACTTGCAGTTGGTATCAAAAACCAACAAATACAGGGACTATACTGAACTATAGAAGCTGCGCCCCAACTCAGTATAAGCGTAGTGTTATCCAAGGCACTGTACACAGGGTTTTTAGGAGTACATCTAGCTGGGAGCAATTTGATAAGGCTATGGAAACTAATAGGGCGCAATGGCTGACAAATCAGTACCCTGAAAATTGGTCCGCAAAGGTGGCTTCAGACGCCTTGTGCAAGATCATCGAGGGTAAAGGCAAGCCCCTGGATAGTGACAGGGGTTTGTCAGTTCAATCACCAAAGGATGAGAAGCCCCCAATGCTGATGGTGCAATATAGAGGTAACCAGAGCAGGTTACGAAAATTAACGAACGTTCAAGTGGTTTTCACCACAAGAAAACTACAATCATGTTTACCATCACTGAAGTCAGCATTTTCTAATGACCTCAAGTCAAGAGTGGTTTATAAACTGTCATGTAGTGGATGCACTTCCACCTATGTCGGACAAACTGTTCGACATTTGACCACTAGAATTGAGGAACATAAGAAAGCAGACTCACCGGTAGGCCTCCACGTTCAGCAATGCCAACTTGAGGGAAATAGCGCAGATCTTAGTTGGGAAATTATAGATAGGTCAAACAACCAAACAAAATTGCTAACACTAGAGGCAATACATATCAGGAAAGAGAAACCGGGCTTGAACACGCGCGATGAGTTTAGTAGCAGGGAGTTAACACTGAAAATTTAGTCCCAAAATATTTTTGGTTTTTTATTCAAAACGTACATGTCTAAATCGAAATTATGACTCAGAAACTTCCAGACAAATTAATTTTGAAATGTTTAATTAATTTTAGAGGTTAAAAGTATTTTAATCTTAATAGTAATTTAGAGGTCAACTGTGATTGGCTAATTTTTTATCATGATGGTTTAGAACCAAATTGTATGTGATTTATTGTAAATAACATTTGTAAATTGATGTTTTATCGTCATTTAGAGTAGTTTATTGTAAAAATCCTGACGATGCACATAGTTGCGAAAACGTTTGAAATTTACTTTTTAGCAAAAATTTCTTCATCTCCGATGGATTTGATGGTATTTATCTAATGAACAAAAACAATCGTAATATGGTAATAAGTAGTGGCCCTGTCTTTAGGAGTGACCTCGTGGTCTGGGGAAACTGAGACCCAGCCATGAGCTCAATTTTTCATGTAACTAAGTTAATTTACTCGATCTGGCCGATAGCCCTAAATAGTACTGACTTTGTCGACCCAATGTAAAGGAACCACACATAGAACTGGCTTTGGTAGAGAAGGTTAAAAGCATGTGAAGCTGTGGTTGACGCTAGCCAGTCGATTCAGAACCTAACTTTCTTTTCCTTCGGTATGTACTTCAGGGCGAATGTTACATTGTAAAAATAATAAACATCGCCTTTTTAACTTTTTACGACACTAATCTGAGTGAGTGTTCACTACCGTAGAAAGTAAAGTACATTTTGTCTCAATGCTTATTTATTGCTGGAAGTTGTATTTCAATGCTTCTTCAAATTGAGATTCTTGTTTTTGAGAGCCACCTTTTGAATTGTATTGGTAGAGACAATTTTTTTTCGTTTAAATAGTTTTTTTGAGTGAAGTGTTTTTGTTTCTATTGCTCTGCTTTTTTGTGATGTATGAAAATAAGTTGCTTGGTTTGTGATTTGTGAAATAGATAAACATCGTCTGATCAACTATTTACTTCACTAATCTGAGTGAGGTCAGTGTTCACGACCCTAGAAAAGCTATTGCAGATGTTCTAGACTTGCTGGTAAGAGCTTGAATATAACTGTCGATACTTGCATAGTGGATAGTTGTGGTCATTTGTTTGGTCAATTCTTAAGTTATTGTTGTCCAAAACAATCTTGAAAATTGGGAAATTTAGAAACTAAAAACTTAATTTGTTGCGTTCAATTTTGTCCTCCGCTGTGGTAGAAGCGCAAGATTTTTTAATTAACATATTTCAGATTGATTTAGATTAAACATGCGACTTTCTTCAGCAGGTATTCTTTAGCTATTTTTTGAAATACCGAAGATTTAATTGCAAAGCTACAAACCAAAAGTACTTTGATTGTTTGTAGAGGGGATCATTTCGCTTCTGGACGACCATGAAGCTGACGTTCGCGTGAGTTAATCAGAAAAAAAATGACGAATAATAGCTAAATAGATTCAATTCATGCTTGGTAGTTGTTCAGGTATTTGCGCTCAAACGACTTGACGATCTGTCGAACATTTTCTGGGTAGAAATAGCTGATTCAATTGAAAAAATGTATGCGTGTTTTAAATAAATAATTGCAATCTCAATGGAAACCAATTACCTGTTGTCTATTGTAGCGAGAGAATATACGATGACGAAAGTTTCCCTGAGCGCCAATTGGCCGCACTTGTTGCGTCAAAGGTTAGTTTTTTTAAATTGACTGCAACGGACGTTGAGTTCAAGAAAAAGACATGAAACATGTTCTCGCCAACAACAATTATCAGTGCATAATTAATTGAAACCTCTTCTGCTAGGTCTTTTACAATATTGAGGCATACGAAGAAGCTGTTAGTTATGCACTAGCAGCAGGGAAGCTTTTCGACATTGAGTCCTCGTCCTTGTATGTGGAGACAATAATTTCAAAGTGCATCGATGAGTACGTAGCAATTCAAAGCCACAACCTAACTGTGAAAGAGCCATCTGAGCGAAGATCAATCGACAGTCGTTTGGAACACATAGTTCATCGAATGTTCGAAAAGTGTACACAGAATGAGCAGTACAAACAGGTAAATGTGTAACTTTTTAAAAAGCTAGACGTTCGAATTTTTTAAAATGGTCCCTAAACCCATGTTAAAATTTTGCAGCTTATCGGAATGTCCTTGGAGTCTCGCAGACTGGATGTGTTCAGTCGAACTGTGCGTGAAGTGAGGCAGAAGCAGCAGCTGAATAAAATACCCTCTGGCGTGACCTCACTTGATCTCCTATCATATGCCATGTCCATCTGTCTGAAGTTCATGCACAACAGACAATGGCGCGACATGGTACGTTTCAGATATTTGAATTACTCTTGCGATCAGAAAGAGAAACTTAAGCAGTCACAAGACTTTTCCGGTCAGACGCGTTTATAATGGAAGAATCCTTGGTTCTCTCTTCTTTACTCTATTACAATGGCATTAAACTCACATTTCTAAGATAAATTAGGTCATTATCGGCATACTCGTTTAAACTTTTGAACGCAAATGTATTACAATTGGTTGCTACACTTTTTTGTTTACACAAGCAAGTGTTGTAGTATGAACTTTCTTTTTTTCCAACCTAAGTCGCAAATAATGGTGCCACCTTTTTCTGCATCGCGTTGGTAATTTATTAGCATATGTAGCTGCTCTATATTATTATTATCTATACTATATTTAAATGCTAGTGACAGCTATCTCCCATGTTTAAGCTATATCATATATTGCAATGCTTAAGAAAATTTTTCAATTAGTTTTCGCAAGGTCATTAATTTTTCAGTATTTTTTTTTCGAGGCCAAATTAAAGCTGTCTGTCTGTATACCTGCTTTTTAAATTAATTTGATTATGTCTTCTATCCGTCGCCTAATTTTTTAACTTTCATCTATTATCTATCTATCTATTATATATTAAAATGCGGGCTTCAATATTTCGCCATGTTTAAGCTTTTTCAGCGTATTATTTTTGCATGTTAAACAAAAGAATTTTTTCATGTTTAAGCTATATCGTATATTGCAATGGTTAAGGTTTTATTTTCGATTTTCCAGTTTAAATTCACTGTTTATTTCATCAAGTTTGAAATTAGCAACCCAATATTAGGATATTGTCAGAGTTTTCCCAGGTTTTGCGATTCTGGCTTCCATATATGAATAACCAAATCCTTCATATATGGAAGCCAGATATTCTCAATTTTTGAAATTTTCACCCTGTAGTTGGGTGTTGTACTTTTCGAGATTTGACGTTTTTTATAATTTTTTCAGAAAATTTTCAAAAACTTAGATTTTAAAAAATTCCAAAACGTTGAAGATCATAATCATCTTATTATTATTATTATTAAAGCTTCGCGGTAGAACCGCAGGGAGTGATTGCAAAACAAAAGAGTCAATTAGAGTATCACGGCATCCAGAGCACATGCAGGCAAACCTCCATCTGCACAGTCTATCGACATCGAAGAAGTTGTTGAAATACTGCCAAAAGAAGTGTAAAAGTCTTCCTTTCAAACCATTGCTTGAGGTGTCAATTTTCTTACTGATGATATTCAGGAGTCTCGGTGTGCGATACCAGAAATTTCCACGACTAACTTCGAGCTTAAGAATGGGTAAACTGAATAGTTGTAATGAGGAAATTCTTGTGTTGTAACTTGGTTGATTGAAAGACAGAAACCTTCTCCAGTCGAAGTTGTATTTTTTCCATTATTTTAGAAAGCGTTAAGACGTCATGTATCTGCATATTCATCGATATCGGCAGGAGTCTTGAGTTGGGTTTTGTAGCTTGTATTAGGATAGCCAAGTATCCAATCTGTCGCTCTGCCTTGGACTTGTTCGATTGTCTTCAAGTCGGTTTTGGATGGAAAATAAACACAACTGCCGTACATGATAATAGGGACTATCATTGACTTGTACATGTTAAATTTATGATACCATGTCAAACTCGGCGAGCTGTTGCGCATGATAGGTGAAAGCATAGTGTTTGCCTTTCTGCATGCTGTTGTAAAGTGGATGCTCCATTTGAGGTTGTTCGTGAGAATGACGCCCAAATCTTTTTCTTGAGTGACACGGGAAAGTGGTTGACCCAGTATGTTAAGGCTTGTGTTGGAGCTTTTCTCCCAAACGAGATGAGGTGGCACTTGACATAGTTGAATATGTGACTAGTGTTTGCCGATAAATATGCGTCCGTGGCCGAGAGAGCAGGGCGTGAGGCTCCAAATCTCGAAGTCGCTGGTTCGAATCGGAAAAGTAGTAAAGTTTTTTTTTAATTCGAAGCTTTTTTCTTCTTTTTTATTTAACTATTGAAAGCTTCGTTTTTTGTCGTTTTCTCGCGATTGTTTGCGAAGCACAGCTGCGCCTCAGTGTTCAAATATTTAAACTGGTTCAATTTATCTTATACCGATTAAGTCAACTTATGTTGCGTTATTTCGAACGCACAATAAATCAGTTTGCGATAATGTTTCAATTTGTATGGGTCGTTAAAATTTTTGAAACCTATGAATTTTTTTTTACATTGTTTTTGTTTTCGGCTCAACAGGTGAAGACCCAAAGTTTGTCGCCTCTGTTGTCGCTCTTTAAATTATATCCATTTTCATTAAAGGCTGTTTATGAACTTCATCCGATGCAAACATGAAGTTTTTTGTATCTGATATTTTTCATCTTAGTAATTTTTCAGATTGTTTTCCTTTCACTATCTTGTTTTTCAGATTGTTTCTTTTCACTAGCTTAAATTTTTGATTTGCATTGCGAGTGCTGCGAAGCTCTGCTTCGCCTCTGTGTTAAAAATTCTAATTTAATCAAGCATCTGGCGCACAGGTTAAACATCTACTTGAGACGGCAAAGGTTTGTTGTTCGAATCCGGCTGGATCTGTTTTTTTTTGGCAAACTAGAGTTTTTGTGCTTTTTCTGGCTATCGTCCGTCTGTTTATTTGAGTCGACTTAGTTCCCTTACCCCAATGTTTTCTGAAGTTTCAAGTTTTTTCTTAGTTGCTATAGCGCCCGTGCTTGACGATAAAGCTCGGGAGTTCGGTTCCAGTCGGGGCGTGTTTTTGTGCAAACTGAAAATTTTCGGCTACTTTAGATTTTTGTCTGTCTGCTTATGTTTGTCGTCATAGTTCCCGCATAATAGTTTTTTTTGAAAGTTTGGCTTTTTTGTAGCATTCCGGAAGCTCTTGGTAAAGTTTATAATGGTGCAGGTAATTTTGATCCGGACCTTTTGGGCTTTTTTGCGATTCTTAGTTTTTTTTGTGACAAAAGCTATTTTTTCCAATTTTTTTTTGAGAGAATGAACGTAGTTTATACTCTTATTTAGGTCTTGCTGATTTTTTTTGTTTTTAGGAAAGTTCTTTAAAGTCGCTAATAACTACAGAGGTGCATTCATTCATATTGATGCATTCATGAATGCATTTTTTGAGTTCAATTGAAATTCATCCGCTGAAAGTGACATAAATAGCACTCTCCAAATACGAACGTGGACATGGCGCGAAAAACGTGAACTATTTCTAGTTTCGAAAATGGAATTTAATTTTTAGATTTCCAGCGGAATTAAAATTTTACCTATCGATCCAGTTTTATCTAGTTAGCTCATGTTATCAAAAAAGCGCCTATCATAAATTGTTCTAGAAATTCAGAGAGCTTAAAGGGCATCTCTTTTTTGAAATTCGAAAATTGAGATTTTTTCAAGAAAGTCAGTGGTTTTTTATGTTTACTTGCTTTCATTACTCTTTTCCAATCTTCGATTGGCTATGTTTTTTCTTTTCATTTAATTTTAATCACAGTCGCTCATTTTTGTATCCAAATTGGTGCGAAGCTCAGCTTCGCCTCTGTGATATTACTCAAAGTATCAAAAGATCAATAACTGACCATTTCTGTGTTCAGGTTATGCGTGAGGTGGTTGAGCTGTACCGGGAGGAGCTGGTGCCGGACTACATCCAGATGGCTCAGTGTCTCATCTTTCTGAACGACTCTGGTGCAGTGGCAGGCATGCTGGACACATTGCTGAACACGGTAGGACAGAATAAAACCTCAGTTCGAAACAAAGACTTTATCAGAACGGTTGACTAAAACCAAAAAGTGATAGAAAAAAATGTTCAGGATCAAAAGTTAAAAACAAGAGACTACGTTTTTGTTTTAAATCAAATTGAATCGATCATTGTACGGTTTTGAGATGAATTCTTTTTTCCTTCTTGTATGTTTTGAGCACTGAATTTGTTGGCGACTTCACCTTTTTCTTTTGCAGAACGAGGAGCTGTCGTACCAGATTGCATTCGATGTATACGAGAATGCGACTCAACACTTCGTCACTAGTGTGTCTCGCATCCTGTCTGGAGAGTCGGCTACCTCAGAAGAGCATGCGCGCGGAGGTGCAAGAGGCACTTCTACTCTCCCTCCTGCGGGAGGAACCACTCCTTACTCTGATGTCACCTTGATGGAGTCGGGCAACACCTCGGCCATGGAACAGACTGGGTATGCTCAGCCCATTGAAAGTTGTTGAATTGAGAGACAATGAGTTGAAACCTCTGTCGAACTCATTTTATTGTCGCCAGAAAAGTTCAATTACAAGTTTTTCAATTTACTAAGTGAAACCGCAGCTGAATCAATATCTACTACCTTATCTCTTCGAGTTTCTCGTGTTCTTTTCAGAAGTGAAACCCCGATGGATACCTCTGTGTCGCAGGCGTCTACTGTAGTGGACACTCCTGTCACGACAACCGAAGAAGTCACTCCAACCTCAGACTCGGCGGCTGCTGCGCCTCCCGGAGAATCTTCCCCAACTGCAAGCACCGCCGAAATAACTAAATCTGCAGGGCCACCGTCTAATGTGAGAAATTTTTCGGAAACATGGAAATTGTAGAAGCCGTTAGACCGTGAGATTTGTAATACTTAGTGTCAGATTTACCTAGAGCCAAACTAAAACAACGAAGTGATTCTCACTTATGTAGGTCTTGATGATTTTTTTCAGGATTTTATTCACACTCAAAATTGATTTTTCGCGGTTCGCCTTTTTATATATTTCGAGTTCAGTTCTTTTCTTTTGTTAAAAGAAAGGCAAACTCCGCTGTTGAACGGAGGAATCCCTGATGTGGAAGGACCAAATCTGTGAACGTTTGGTGCCAAACCAATCGGAGCTCAGTATTCAAGAAAGAAGCGATAATTCTGTCAGTGTACAGTTTAAAGGGCGTTGATTGTTTGAGAATTTTCGCACATTCGGTCCTTGGCGCATGATAATAGCCTTCTATCGAGAAATAAGAGATTTTCAGAAAATGATTATACGCTGGCTAATTATTAATCCGACTTGTGCAGCTTCTCTGTTTTTAAATAAGAATGTCCGAAATTTTTGGAATTAATTTTAAGTTCTTACACAAACGATTATAGTATTAACATTTACCCCAATCACAAATAAAAGTGCTAATTTAGCGACACTTTTGTTACAAAAAAAACATTTGTAATTTAACATCGTGTTGCGAGGACGTGAGACTCCTAATTTTGAGTTCCGACACATCAGAAGTTTTGTTTCACTTTTTTCTTTCAACTTTTAGACCTACTTTATGCCGTATACCTGTTTGTGTTTGAGAATTTCAGCTTCGCCTCTGAAAAACAATTACTGTTACGATCACTGTCATAGAAGTGGAAAAAACTATGGCGGTGGGATTTCAACCAACTTTCGCTTCCTCAAATAATGCTCACAGTGATTCAAGCGTAGTATCTTGTTGACGTTATTTCAGTCCTAAGTAAATGTATTTTTAAAGTTTCAAAAAAAGTTTTCAGGCTCAAAATCAGATTAAGAAATCAAAACCGAATTTATGTTTCGACCTGAACACTTTTTGAAAATTTCTACAGTTATAGTTGTTTTTAGCTAATATTAAGTTTAGGTCCTGCGATTTAAACGTCTTTCAGTCGTCCGTGGTTAAAAAAACGGAAATTTTGAAACAAAAATCTCATTTTTTTTTAAATTGTTTTTCAATTTCAAGTGAAATTACTGTGGTCGAGACATGTTGTGCTATTTGAACAGCAAAGGGCTATCATTTTTTCATTTTTAGCTTTCATTGTTTTTATCTATGCTTCTGATTTTTTTCGAAAGTTTTGCCCCCTGTATTTATTACTGGAGATTTACTGCGATCTTTGAACGCATTTTTTTGTAATGGGTTAAAATTCAAAAAGCAATGGGGGAACACGAAAAATTTGATCAGAGTTTGCGAGAAACAAGCGAATTTGTTACGTGAATTTCCTAGGTATTGTATCATGCAATTGCTGCCGTGGAAATGCAGGATGCTAACATGTGTAATGTTTGAAAATCTAAATGCGAATAATTTGTTTTTATATTAAGTAATATGAAGTTTCTCTATGAAACTCATTGGAAAAATGTATTGTTTTGTGCATTCGTGGTTTTCGTTTCAATTATTGTCAGCTTAATTTTTTTTTAAGTCCTGACATCTAGTATTTTATCTAGTACAGCGTAGAACTTACAAACAGACTGAGTGATTCATTTTATATATAAATCAATTTTTGAATGAAATTTTATCACATTTTTTTGATTTCGAGGTTTTCGTGTTAGCTTTTGTCGGCCTAATTTATATTTTTTCCAATATTTGCTGTATTATCTGATACAGGGTTTGTAACGGTTTTCAAGAAATGATTATACGCTAACTTTTTTTCTGGCTTTCATATAAAGAATGTTTGTGCTGGGTGCAGTTTTCTTCAGACAGTTTCTCTTATTATTTTTTACAATAATTTTGGACGAATTTTCTGTATTCCATGTTTACGCAAGCTAGTGTAGTGTTGTAGTACCAATCTTTTTCATCAAACCGAACACGCGAAAAAACGCTCATTTTCTGGAATTTTCAATTCATAGCAAGGCAATTTATTGACTTTTTTGGTCCCTTGTATTTGCGCCTTTTCAAGTGAACATATGTAGTAATGTCAACATTTTTACTTTTGTTGTTTAATTCCGTTTTTACAATGTTCTCTGTATCATCTAAAACAGCCTGCTTGTTACAGTTTTTCAACAAATGATTATACGCTAACTATTTTTTTCCGACTCACATAGAAAGAATGGAATGTTTGTACTGGGTGCAGTTTTATTCAGACCTTTTTTCTGATTTTTTTTATAACAGTTTTGAACGAATTTTTTGTATTCCATCTTTACGCAAACGAGCGTAGTGTTATATTACCAAATTTTTTTATCAAATATTAAAACAGCTCATTTTCTGGAACTGTTGATTCGTAGCATTGGCAATTTATTGGATTTTTGGAGCCTAGTATTTGCTCCTGTTCAAGCGAACATAAAAGGGCATTTTAAATTTTTGATTTAATTGTATTATGGTTTTGTGCGCTCATTTTTTGTGCACGTTTTAATTCGTCGAATAGAACAGTGCGCCCAATTATCTTTTTTTTTGGTTTGTTAGGTGGCAGATTTGCTAGCGTATCGATTCATTTGATCTCGCTTATCGAATGGAGGAATGGAGTGAAATTGCATTTGTGCTCGCTTAACAAAGACTAGGTGAAAGTGTGCGTTTCGTCAAACGCGTTTTAAGAAGGGTTAGATTTTGACAACAAATAATGACGGCAAAAACTGCTCAATTTTTGCGAGAACTGCTAGCTAATTTATTGCGCGATTTTTGCTTACAAGGTTTTCTCTTATTTATTGAGAAAGAATTTTTCTTTAAAAAAGAAACGAATATCAACGCATTACTGGTTCAAGAATGATCGGTAGTTTTATAAATTGTCAGCAAAAAAGTACTCATTGTTCTTCGTTGAAAGCAATCAAATCGACAAGAGTTTTGAAATTCAATGAGCTGTGTTGTTTTTACGCTTGTGATTAGCAAGCGTTATCAAACCGGATTATATTATTTTTTCGGGCTGACAACTTATTTAACAGAATCACCGGTATCTTGGTTCATAATGAATTCTAACTTAAAAGCGGATTGAATTGACTTAAAAAGGGATTTCGCTTTTCATACATTGAAAAACGAAATCCCTATCCGAACTGTGTGAATAGCTGAACGTTTTCTCGACAGCTGCATTTACCCTAGATGTGTAGTCTGTTAGTATCTATTTTGGCATCATGTACAGCGAAATTTTTGTTCGGACTTTCGATACGAAAGTAACGGAATATTTGTGCTCGGGGTGGGTTTTTTTTTCTTCTGACAAATTTCGACTTTTTAACTAGCCATTTTTGACGGATTTTTTTTATATCATGCAAAAGGTATTGTTGTCTTGAGCTTAAATTTGAAAAGATATTTCACCTGTGATCATTTTTCGTTAAGTTATGGGGGTTTAAAGATTGCCATTTTGGCCAATTTTGCGACAATTAACGCGCGATATATTTCGCGCTATTAACGCGTAAGCGGAGATGGAGAGTTAATCCGTCATAGAAATCGTTCCAAATTGGCTGAAAGAAGCTTATTTGCCATAATTGGTTTAAAATAGCGAAATCTATTCTTTTGTACTTTATATGTCGTGTGGGGGGATGATTTCATAAAAATTTCAAATTTTAGAATTTTTTTTTTCATTTTATTTTATTACATTTAGTTTTTTTTTGTAACTACTACCCCATAAACCTTAAAAGGCAGTTGGAACATTCAGGGCTTCGCCCTGATACGAGCAGTCTTGTTAGACTTTAGTTTTGCCGCCTTCTTGCATGTGCTTGCAAAGTGCAGCTTCGCCTCTGAAAAACAGTGGTTGTTGCGATCACTCTCTTAGAGTTGGAAGTAGCTATGGCGTGGGGATGTTTTGACTGCTTCAAATAAAGATAGCAGGGTCAAGTGTAGTATAATATTAACCTGTTTTTGATCCTGATTAATCTTTAAAAAATGCAGGGATTCGAGTGTTATCATCATATTTACGTAAATTTGGTCCTGATTGGCCTTTTTACCCTTGAGATAAGACAAGCAAGGGTAATACAATCGGGTACTAAATTGATGGCAAATTTGACCTGAAATCTTAATTCTGATACGATTCTTAGCGGTCTTCGGTATTATTTCATTTTATTTTTGCGGTTTTAAGCTAATTCAATCGTCCTTCATTAAAGAAAGACACCGATAATTTAAAAACAAAAATTGAAGCTCTCGAGTTCAGAATTAAATAGATTGTTCACGTGCGAGTATTGTTTTCGAATTTATAGGATTTCGAAATTGTCAATTTGGCAGCAATACTAGACCTATTTATTTTCATTTATCTGTAACGCTCGAAGGGTATGTGTGCTTGTTTTTGCACGCTTATTTGGCCACAATGATCCTAAGTTGAGTCAAAGCAAGCTAGTTTGTCCACTTTTTTCCTAATACAACAAAATAACATCACTTGGTCGTGATGCTGTTTGTAGGCAGAAAATTGAATCAAAAGATATTAAATTTTAATACCTCTCATTTAAGTTTAGTGAACGATTTGAATTTTCTTATTTCTAGTCATTTGATTTTTTTTCTGGAAAATGTTTTAGATTATGACTCTACTTGATGTCTTAATTACATGAATTCACATTCAATGCGAAATTTATGCTCTGCAATAAAAAAAATGGCAAATAGCAGTTTTGTTTGCATTTGTGGATTTTGAGGTCCCCAGCGAGCCAGCGAGTAAAAATATGCCTCTTGATCCAGTTTATCCAGCTTACTCGAAACTGTAATAGCTGTTCTGTGATGTAAATTTTTAGAAAAAAACTTTGTTGGTAATTCTCTGTTGGCAATTTTAACCGAAAAACTTGAAGTGCAGTCCGAACATCGAAGGCTTTGCCCGTTTTGCGAGCAGTCTTTTCATAATATCATTTTAGTTTCAGAAAATCTGTCAGTAGGTTTCTTTTTGTGTAAAAGGACGAAGGAGTTTTTACTTATATAAGTCGTGTCGTGATGATGTTTTTTCAGGAAAAGTCTCAAAATTTGTTCACGCTCAACTTTGCTTTTTCACTGTTTGGTTTCGATTGTTATAAGGAAGTCAAACTCCACTATCGGCTTTTACCTTCCAAAAATGTGTCAATCATAAACATCTTGATATTCAAAGAGCTTCAACGTGATAGTACTTAGTTTTTGAAATTCGAAAGTTGGAAAAGGTTCCGAAGTTTTCGATCAAACTTGCTTTTGAGTTTCCATGAGTTCTTTATTTTTTCGAACTGTCTGTTTGCTATATTCTCAAATTCTAAAACTAGGAAAACATTTTTTCATCTTCAAATAACAGTCTTTGTTTACTTCACCGAATTTTTTTATATAAAATGCACCGCGTGCATATATATTCTCTATTTCATTGTCTTCAAAAAGCAGAAGAAAACGTGATATGCTTGCATTTCAGCCCCGGGAGCGTCTCCAATTTATTCTGAGTGGAGAGGCTACAATTGAGGCGCACCTGCAATTCCTCATGCGACAGAACAAGACAGACTTGGTGCAGCTGAAGGCTGTGAAAGAAGCCACGAGGAACTCGATCCAGCACAACGCCACAGTAATCGCCAATGGGTTCATGCATTGCGGAACGACCACAGATGCATTCCTCAGGTACAACACCTCAAGAGCATGTCAGGCATTTTTTTGTTGGAAGTTGTAGTGTAACTATATCTGTAACTGAATCCAGCTGCACGGAGTATGTACTAAATAAACGTTCAAGCTATAGCTCAGTTATGAATTTACGATCACATGCATAAAGACTACTACCGGAAAGCTGCTAAAAACTACAGCAGTAAAACTAGTTTTATTATAAACCTCACTTCTTCAAACCGTTAACAGTATCTCATCTGCATCGGATTCTTTTCCGCGCCCAGAAATCTGTTTTTATAAAATTAACGAAATATGATATGGGAACTGCGAAATTCAGGAGCACCTCCTTGTCTGCGATAGAGAGAATGCATTATTAGAAAAAGCGAGAAATGAAATTGCTGTAGCTTGAGGCAGAAGCATCAATCTATTGATTACTATTTAAGATAGTTCCATTGTTCAAAATGTAATTTTTGTATTCTGTTTAGGGACAACCTGGACTGGCTGGCTCGTGCCACCAACTGGGCGAAACTGACAGCCACTGCTACTCTAGGAGTCATACACAAGGGGCATGAGAAGGTCCGTCGTAGCATTCAATACATAAATAAAATCCCTATAAATGGTTTCATGCTTTTTATCATGATGCTTTTCGACTTATCATTTTACTCCTCGATTTATTGAGTGTCAATGAACGTAGTTAGTGAAAACACTTATTTAGGTCGTGATTTTTGTCGAAGGTTTCAAAAAAGTTGTCACTTTTCCAACTGTTTGTTAGCAAAGTGACAACAAACACCTTTTGACACTTTTCCACCTTTTGACACTTTGGCACCTTTTGACACTTTTCCAACTGTTTGTTGGCTATGTTTAATATTATTATCGAAACTGATAGTCCTGGCCAAATAATTGAATGTTTATTAAGTCAACAATCTTCATGTGACCTGAATTTAAATAACGCTTATCCTTCCAATGTCGAACACCGATTTTGTTTTAAAAAATTTATTATCTTATGAAACGTTTTTTAACCCTTTTTCTCTCGTAGGATGCACTGGATCTTCTATCAGTCTACCTCCCAAAGGGCTCGTCCACTGGAACATCGAGTGGCTACATGGAAGGAGGGGGACTATACGCACTGGGACTAATCCATGCTGGACATGGCAAAGCAATCATCGAGTACCTCATGACTCAGGTGAAGGACGCCGTTAATGAGCCTGTGCGACACGGAGGATGTCTGGGACTGGGCCTGGCAGCACTGGGATCTGGAAGATACGACGTTTATGATCTACTTAAGCAAAACTTGTTTCTGGATGATGCTAATGTTGGAGAAGCTGCAGGAATTGCAATGGGTCTGGTGATGTTGGGTTCTGCGGATCCGCAAGTGTTCATTGACATGACATCATATGCGCATGAGACTCAACATGAAAAAATTGTCAGAGGGCTGTGTGTCGGAATTGCACTGCTGATGTACAGAGCGCTGGAAGAAGCAGATGATTATATCGACATGTTAAGTAATGACAAAGATGCTCTGCTGAGACGAAGTGCTGCATATGTGACTGCGATGGCATATTGCGGAACCGAACACAACAAGTCGCTCAAGAGACTTCTAAGAGTAGCCGTTACGGATGTGAACGATGATGTTAGGAGAGCATCAGTCGAGGCAATCGGGTTTCTCCTTCTCAGGAGTCCAGAGCAGTGTCCAAATGTTGTTAAACTTCTTGCTGAGAGCTATAACATGCATGTGCGCTATGGAGCGGCCATGGCTTTGGGAATTGCATGTGCAGGTACAGGAAATAGGGATGCCCTGAATATTTTGGAGCCCCTTATCAAAGATTCGCAGAGTCTAGTCAGACAAGGTGCAATGATTGCAAGCGCAATGGTTCTGATTCAACACACACAAGTGAAGGTAGCAAAGGTGAAAGAAATAAAGGATCTGTTTTTCAATACTGTAAATGACAAACATGAAGACACAATGACCAAGTTCGGGGCTATTTTGGCGATCGGAATCGTGAATGCGGGAGGTCGGAATTGTACTATATCGCTGCAGTCTAGAAGTGGTCATATATCTTTACAGAGCGTAGTTGGCATGCTATGTTTTCTACAGTTCTGGTACTGGTTCCCGTGTGCCAATTTCCTATCACTTTGCTTTTCGCCGACGTGTGTAATTGCTCTAAACAATCAGCTAAAAATGCCTAAGATGCAGATTAAATCTAACGCGCCTCCGTCCCATTACGCCTACCCGCCAGCTATGGAGAGCAACACAAAGAAAGAACAAGAGAAAGTGGAGACAGCAGTTTTGTCCATTACCGCAAAAGCCAAGGCTCGTGAGAAGCAAAAGCAAAAAGACAGCGGAGAAAAGATGGACGTTGATGAGACAAAAGAAACCCCAAGCGAAGGGGTTGAAAAAATGGAAAGCGAATCGGCAGCTCCAAGTAGCAGTGACTCAAAAAGAGAAATTAAAATGTCAACCAAAGAAGATTCAAAGACACCAGCAAAAGATAAGGAAGAAAAGGCTGATAAAGTAGCATCACCGACGACAAGTACAACAAAAGAAGTAGTTGCGACACCAGCTGCAGAAAAGAAGCGAGAAACGGAACCGTCTTTCGAACTCCTGGACAACCCGGCGCGTGTGATGCCCCAACAGAGAAAAGTTGTCTGTTTACCAGAGGGGTGTGGATACACGAGTGTGAAACCAGTTAGTCTGGGAGGCATTGTGATTGTGAGCAAGGTTGATAAGGAATCAGAAGAAGAGTTGGTACCGCCTGTCCCGCTGGGCGGCAGCAAGAAACAGGAGGACGATGAACCGGAACCAGAAGCACCCGAAGAGTTTGAATGGACTGAGGATTGAAATTTAACCACCCAACAATGAATGAAGGGACTTGAAACTGCGGCGTATAATGAAGAGACGTAAATGTAATTATGATTGTGAAGTTCACAGTTAACATTTTGGCGGTAGTTGTTGAAATTATGCGATGTAAAATTGGAGGTATTGTTTCAAATTGATCTTAAAATTAAATGAAAACAACTGTGTTGAATTTACTTCTTGAACCACAGTTTTGGTACGACGAGCTTTACGAAGGTTTTTGTTAATCGCGGTTGTAAAGTACCAAAGTAACCATTTTGAAGCCGTGTATCATTAATCCTCTCAGTTTTGACGTCTCATAATTGACGTCTCAGTGCTAATTTAATGCTGAAATTGAGTTTTTCTATTTATTTCGTTAAAAATTAAACATCAACGTTTGTAATTTTTTTGTCATTTTGCTCTACATGTTTTCCACTTCGTAGCTTAAGTTGAATTTTCTCACCGGTAGCTTGCAACGATTTGTAAGTTTGTACCGCAAGTTTTGCGAAGCACCGCTTCGCCTCTGCGTTATTAATATAAACGCTTCAAAGATTTAAGATTTTTAAATTACAATTTTTTGTGCCACATTCGAGCCGTTTCTTGCGTTAAGAGCTGTTGTAATCATAAGGAAAAAAGATCGAGCTCAAAATGTTTTATGATTTTAATTTTAGGTTGGGTTTATAGTATCTGTTTGGTATCAATTTCAAGTTAAAAAAATGATAAATTTTTCTTTATTGCTGTCTTTTTTCACTAAATTTTTGCTATGGTTTTGCTGATTGCTTTTTTACATTCGCGAGAGCAAAAGTCTTGTGATCGGTAACTAGATTTTTTTTACCGTAAACATTTTGTACAACTCTTTTTTGCTTTTCTTACTTGTTTCATGATTGAACCTTAACAACTTTCAGGCACGTTCCCGCTTGGCGTAGAGGTAACGTCGACGCCGTTGCTTTCTGATGGCTGGGATTCGAGCCCAAGTCTGACCTTATTTTTTCATTTCAGTTTATATTCAATTGTTTTTTTTGTTGAGATTAAATTGTCGTTTGTCTGCTCAAATTTTGTCTGTAAGCAAATATCACGAGAGTTACAAGTCTTGATCATTTAGTTTCAAGGTTAACTCAAAATGTTTATTTGTTTTTTTAAATCAATTTTTTTTCAGCTGAACTGGTAACTACTCAAAAAATGTCGGTTTTCTTCCACTTCGTAAGTTTTGTTCA
Organism: Symsagittifera roscoffensis; assembly: GCF_963678635.1. Taxonomy (NCBI): domain Eukaryota; kingdom Metazoa; phylum Xenacoelomorpha; order Acoela; family Convolutidae; genus Symsagittifera; species Symsagittifera roscoffensis. The sequence continues at coordinate 61,373,828 of NC_087065.1, read as the reverse complement.
GTTGCTAATTTAAAAGTCAATATGTTGTTTGGCATGTTTGCCTAGAAATCCTGTGTGAAAACAACAGGTAATATGAACATGCATTGATTTGGGTTTATCTATCTATATCTATCTATCTATATCTGTCTATATATCTATCTATCTATCTATCTATATATATCTATCTATCTATCTATATATATCTATCTATCTATCTATATCTATACTTTATTTAAATGCTAGTGACAGCTATCTCCCATGTTTAAGCATAATAATTCTGCATGTTTAACGAAAGAATTTTTTCATGTTTAAGCTATATCATGTATTGCAATGCGTAAGAAAATTTTTCATTAATTTTCCCGCAAGGTCATTAATTTTTCACTAATTTTTTTCGAGGCCAAATTAAGTCTATCTTGATTTGATTATGTCTGTCTACACGTCTCCTAATTTTTTTATTTTTCTTCTATCAAATCTATTATATATTTAAATGCGGGCTTCACTATCTCGCCATGTTTAAGCTTTTTCAACGTATTATTTTTGCATGTTTAAGCTATATCGTATATTGCAATGGTTTAAGATTTTTTTTTTTTCGATTTTCTAATTTGATTTTAGTGGTTATTTTACCGAGTTTAAGTTAAGCAGCCCAATATCGAATTAGGGGTTGCGAATTTGGCCTCCAATTTTGAATGCCCGAATCATTTTAGTTAAGATTTTTTCAATCTTATTTTCAGAAAACTTATATTAATTTTTTTTGCAAAATCTGAAATTCTCAACCCTGTAGATGAGTCCTGTCAGAGTAATCTCAAAGATTGCGCATCTTGCCTCCAAATATGACTGCTCAATTGTAGTTTTCGAGATATGACGTTTTTTGTGATTTTTTCAAAATTTTTCAGAAAACTTGAATTATTTCTATTCTTTAAAAATCTGAATTTCACAACCCTGTAGTTAGGTCCTATCAAAGTACTCTCAAGGATTGCGAATCTTGTCTCCAAATATCACTGGTCAATTCTTTGTAGTTTTCGAGATGTGACGTTTTTTGTGATTTTTTCAGAAAGTTTAAATTAATTATTTTTCAAAATTTGAAATTCCCAACTCTATAGTTCGCTGTTGTCAGGGTACTCTAAAGAGTTGTAAATCTTGCCACATGCGACTGCTAAACGCGACTGCTCAAATGCTTTTAGTTTCCGAGATGTGACGTTTTTCGATTTTTTAAAAATTTCCCAAAGAACTTATCTACAAAGAAATTCAAAAAATTTGAAACTACTAACTTGATGAAGATACAACCTTATTGTCAGCGTACACCCAGGCGTCTCAAATCTTGCCTCTTAATATGAATGCTTAAATCCTTTTAGTTTCCGAGATAAGACGTTTTTTTTTTTTCTTTTTTTTTTTTCGGGAATCTTAGGTTTAAAAAAGTTCACAAAATTTTGGATTCCTAATCCTATAGTAGGGTGCTCTCAGGGAGTCTCAGTGGTTGCAAATCTGGCTTCCAAATTTCTCCAGAGGCCAAATAAGTTTTCGAGATGACGCTTTTAAAATGGGAATTTAAAAAAAAATTAAAAGTTCGAAATTACCAAACCTGTAATTAGGTGCGGTGCCGTCAGAGTACACTAAAAGTTTGCAGATGTTGTTTCCAATATATGCGGTTTTTTTCATGAGTTGTCGAAAAATTTCGAAGCACCGAATGTGCGTTAATTGCTAGTTATATATTCAAATGCGGGCTTCACTATCTCGCCATGTTTAAGCTTTTTCAACGTGTTTTTTTGAAACTTTAACAAAAGAATTTTTTCACGTTTAAGCGATATCGTATATTGCAATGGTTAAGGTTTTTTTCAATTTTCACGTTTAAATTCAGTTTTTATTTCATCAAGTTTGTAATTAGCAACCCAATAGTTGGATGTTGTCAGAATTGTCCCAGGTTTTGCGATTCTGATTTCTATATATGAACAACCAAATCTTTGTAGTTTTTGAGATGACGTTTTTTATGATTTTTTCAAAAATTTTTTTCAAAAACTTATATTTTAAAAAATTCCAATACATTGAAGATCGCAGTCCTGTTGTTGGATTTTGTGAGGGTACTCTGAAGGGTTTCGAATCTTGCCTCTAATGGCTGCTCAAATCCTTGTAGTTTTCGAGATATGACGTTTTTTTTCGGATTCTTAAAAAATAAATTCAGAAAATTTAGATATAAAAAAATCACAAAATTTGATATTCCCATCTCGGTGGTAAAGTTCTGTCAGAGTACTCTCAGGAGTTGCTATTTTTGCCTCCAAATATGACTGCTCAAATCCTTGTAGTTTTCGAGATATGACGTTTTTTATGATTTTCTCCGAAATTTTCAAAAAAAAATAAGATATTGAAAAATTCCAAAACTTTGAAGATCTCAATCCTGTTATTGGAATCTGTGAAGGTACTCTTATGGGGTTGAAAATCTTGCCTCTGAATATGTCTGCTCAAAATCTTGTAGTTTTCGAGATATGACGTTTTTTAGGATTTTCTCACAATTTTTCAGAGAACTTGGGTATAAATATTTTTTGTAAAACTTGAAATTACCATCTCAGTAGTGAGGCTCTTTCAGGGTACTCTCAAGAGTTGTGCATTTTGACTCCAAATATGACTTCTCAAAACCCTGCAATTTTCCAGATATGACGTTTTTTGTGATTTTTTTAAAAAAAATTTTATGAAAATTAAATTAATTTTTTTCTCAAAATTTGAAATTCCTAACCTGTAGTTAGGGGCTGTCAGAGTAATCTCAGGAGCTGCAAATTCGGCCTCCAATTAAAAGTGCTCAAATTTTTTTAGCTTAAGAGATACGACGATTTTTGTGATTTTTTTTGCAACTTTTTTTGCTTAATTACAAAATAGTTAACTAAAGTGAAATTCCCAACCCTGTAGTTGTGTCTAATAAGATTGCTCAAATCTCGGTAGTTTTCGAAAAATGAAAGATTTTCTGGTTTTCAAAAAAAACCTCCTTTTAGAAAACTTAAGGTGAAGTTTCTCAAAACTTGAATTTCCCAGCGTTGTAGTTGGGTACTGTAAGAAAACTCTCAGGAGTTGTAAATCTTGCGTCCAAATGCGACTGTTCAATTGCTTTTAGCTTCCCAGATGTGACGTTTCTTAGTTCATTTTAAATTTTTTGAAGAACTTATATAAAACTTCACAAAATTTTGTGGTTGTTCAAAATTTGTATAAAAACCTTGAATAAAATTATTGCAAAATTTGTAAACACGACTCCTGTAATTGGGTGCTTTCAAAGCACACTCAAAGAATGCAGATCTTATTTCCATTATATGCGGTTTATAATGAGTACCGGAGGTGCGTTTAACGCTAGTTTTGTTTTGATTTTTTTGCGTAGCTTTGGAGAATTTTTTCAGTTTTGCAAAGTTTTTAGTTTTCCACAAACTTTTCTGCCTATTTTCTAAAAGAGGTATTAAGATCCATTCCAAATCTGAGATATTGGGTTCCTTGAATAGAAAGAGTTGTGAAAAGCTCCCTTGCATAAGCGGCTATGCCCAAACTTTTCTACAAGAAAAGTTATGACACTCGGAAAGTCAAATATTACTTGATTTTTTCTTTCCATATGATTGTATTTAACAAGTTCCATCCCCACATGGCGTAAAGTGGTTGAAATTGTGCTTGAGAATTCATCAACAGGTTCCATCCCACATGGCCTAAAGTGGTTGAAAATGTGGTTGAAATCCGAAGGAACCTTTTTTCAGTATGAAAAAGAATGGATTTTTTTTCGGTAAAAATCCAATTGTCGGGCTTCTTTTTGTCTGCTCAAGTGTTGTCGGCCTTGTTTCCTTATGGACTTTTTCTTGTGCTGTTAACAATTTTTATTACAGTTGAACGTGTTTTTTGTTCTAGTTTCTGTGAGGATTTGACGCTTTTATACATAAGCTGTTTTTTCTGCTCAACTGGTGTCTGCTTAACAATTATCGGCTTCGTTTTTGCTTTTTAAGTTTTGTTCCGCTGCTAATTACGCTTGCGATTAGCAAGTATTATCAAATCGGTATATAGATTTTTTGCGGGGTAAAAATATATTTAACAGAATCATTTAGTATCTGGGGTCATAATAAGTTCAAAATTCTAGGCATTTCTTTTGGCGAGGACCCGTTTTTTTTTTTAAAAACGAAAAATATTCCGTTTCAAAAAAAGTCGGCTTATTATTTGTCTGCTTATGTTTTACCGGTTTAGTTGCCAAAACTTGGAACTTTCGCCGTACACATTTTTCATTGTAGCTGATTTTCTATATTTTCCTCTACTGTTTTTTTTTCGCCAAAAAAATTGTTCAGCCTGCACGATTTCGTCTTATACCTTATTGGCTTACTAACCTAATTTTGGGTCGCTCGAGGGAACCGTAATATGTATAGTTTTCTCTGGATCGCACGAAACGTTAAAAATCTAAAAATACAATTTATAGTTTTGACAAAATTTTAACTTTCGCTTGATAGTTGTTTTTTAACTTTTATTAAACGCTGTTGAAGGTGTTTCTGGACGTGTTTTCCGCAAATAGAACATTGTTCAAGACAATATTTTGAAGTTTCATAATTGTGGTTTCTTCGAAAGTTTTTCTGTTCCTTGGACTTAGTGGCTCTCCTTTTCTTTTCTGTCAGCTAAATTGTAATGCCAATTTGTGGTATCGCAAATGATGCGAAGCTACGCTCCACCTGTGCGATGAAAAATCAACTTTCTTGCCTGGAATGTTTGCCTAGAATTCCTTCAATTTTGGAGATTTTTTTTCAATTTTGAGAAAACTTTTATTCGTATAATGAGCTACTCTACCAATAATTTTCAAAACAGAGGTATCAATCTAAACAATGCTTATATCACGGTGTGCCTGCATAATAACCTAGACTTTTTTCTATCTAGACTTTACCCTACTGTCTAGAACCTTCGAAAAGTATGTGTGGGAATATTTGACCGTTATTGTAAATTTTTTTGTTTTCCCAAACTTTCATCTCAACTTTGAGATTCTGATTTCATTGAATGGAATGGGTTGTGTGAAATTCTCCTGCATATCGCCTTCTCCCAAATTTTCCTGCATGAAAGGTTATGGCACTCACAAATAAATATTAGTTGCTTTTCTTATTTGCTTTATAATTGAACCTTAACAGGTTCCAGGTTCGTTTTCGTTCCCTTATTGGCCCCGATGTAACGTGGTTGCCTTTGTAACCTAATCCGACTGGATCTTTTTTTTCAGTGTGAATGAATTTGAAGTTTTTTTGGTAAAAATTGAATTGTCGGTCTTTTCTTTGTTTGTTCAATTGCTGTCGGCTTAGTTGCCACATCGCCAATTTTTCTTGTGCTGTAAGCAATTTTATTATAGCTTCATGTGTTGTTTATTGTATTTTCGGGGGGAATTGAAACTTTTCAACAAAATTATTTTTGTTTTGGCTCAACTGGTTATATTTTTTCGCTTTTTTCTGCTTCGTGAGTTTTGTTCCGCTATTAATTTAAAATTCAAATCCTTTCTTGGCATGTTTGCTTACAATTCCAGTTTTTTGGAAACAATATGAAATTGGTTTTGCTTTTTGGTTTTTGGAAACGCTTCAGAGATGTTTTCAATTTTAACAAAAAAAAAATTTTCCTAAAAAAAATTCTGTGTCGATTTCCAAAAAAGAAGTATCAATGGAAAGCACGCCTTTTTCATGGTGTGCTCACATAATACCCTAGTCTTTTTTTATTTACGCTATTTGTCTAAAACCTTTTTAAAATACTGCTGGGGAATATTGAAGCCTTAAATTCAGATTTTTTAATTAGTCAAAAACTATCATCCAAAATCTGCAATTTTGGTTTCATTTGATAGAACGGGTTGTGGGAAGCCCCCCTGCATAAGCTGATACGCCCAAATCTTTGTACAAAAAAATCCTGGCAGTTTAAAATGAAATATAAAATGATATTTTTCTTGCTTTTTGATTGGACCTTAATAAGCTCCAGGTTCGTTCCCCTCTTGGACCAGAGGTACCATTTGCACCCTAATGTGGTTAGAAACCGGGACGGTCCTTGTTTTTTTAGCATGGATGAAATTGAAAAGTTGTTCCAGTTAACTTTGATTTGTCGGGATTTGTTTGCCTGCTCAAGTGTTGTCGGCATAGTTGCCGCATGATGACTTTTTAATTATATTTGCAAGTGTTGTTCATTGGAGTTTCCGTCAGAATTTTGACACTTTTATACAACATTTTTTTCGATTCAACTGATGTTTGCTTGAAAATTTTCGACTTTGTTTCCTCCCCTGTAAGTTTTGTTCCGATGCCAAGTTTTTTATTCGAATGTTTAGCTTGGCGTGTGTGCCTGGAATGAACTTTTTTCGAGACATATTAATATTTCAGTAGAATTAGCTTTTTTCAACATTTTTCACTTTTTCCACTTATGTTTTATATGTGTGTGTGTTGTATCAAAAGTAAACTATGTAAACTATTGTAAGCTATGTTTTTATTTCCAAAATGCATTCCAAGTTTCCGTACGGCTTCAAAAAAGAAGTCAAAGTTTAGAATTTAATAATTAATTTCTTCTGCATTAACTGGAAGAGAAAAAACCGTTTTTGCTCAATGCGGTATGCGGTGTATTTTTTATGCAATTCAATGTTTTATCATTTTTTAGTTACAATTGCGAGAGCAAGTGCCCTGTAATTGGGAACTAGACTTTTTTCCCGGAAACAACTTTTCTTTAACGAAAATGTACTTGCTTTAGTATTGCACCTTAACACATTTCAGGTTCCTTCCCGCCTGGAGTAAAAGCCGTTGATTTGCCTCCTACGGCTTGGATATTGAGTCCCGACAGGACCTAAAACATTTTTTTTTTGGTGAAAATAAATGGTCAGACTTTTTTTGTTAACTCAAGTTTTTTAGAAGTTAAGAAGTTTAATAGTTTTCTTATAAAATCCAATTTTTTCCGGCTCAACTTGTAAAAGCTTGAAGGTTGTCGGCTTTGTTTCCGCTTTGTAACTTTCGCTCCTGTAAAATTCAAATGGGTTGATTGGTGATTTTGCCTAAAAATCCTAAATTCTGCTTGATAATCAAGGTATTATGAAAATAGATGTGATTGGGTTTTTTTTTTGTTTTCTAGACAATATAAATTTTTTTCTTTATTTTGCAAACCTTATTTTTCCCAAATCTATTCTACCAAGTTTCAAAAAAGAAGAATTATTAGAGCGAATGTCTACTTGCCTGTCGTTTCTACATATTACGTTAGTCGCTTCTTACTTTAACCCATTATCTACGGCTTTTGAAAAAAAAGTCGGGGATTTTTTTACTTTTAATTTTCGGGGTTTTTTTTTAGTTTTCTCTAAAAGTATCATCTCAAATGTGAAATTTTGGCTTCATGAGACAGAACGCACTTTGGGAAACTTCCCCTCATAAGCGGCTACGCGGGCCCACTTTTCTCTATGGCCCTCGGAAAAATCAAATTTTGTTTGCTTTTCTGACTTGCTTCATGATTGAACCCTAAAATCTTTCAGATTCATTCCCAATGGCTTGGAGGTAACCTGATTGCCTTTTCATCCTTTTATCTAGGGTTCGAGGCCTTGGCGGACCTTGTGTTTTTCAGTAACCATGAATTTGAAAAAGTTTTCCGATGAAAGATGAATTGATGGAATTTTGTTCTTTCTGCTCAATTGCAGTCGGCTTAGTTGCCCCATCACGGCTTTTTCGTGCTGTAACCAGATTTAATTATAGTTTCACCTGACGTTTATTGTAATTTCCGGGAGGGACTTCATTTTTTTACTTAGATTTTTTTGTGATTAAGTTGCATCGCAAGCGCAGCGAAGCCTTGCTTCGCCTCTGTGTTAACTATGTTTATATTTCCTAATACTTTCTGAGTTGCGCTCCGGCTTCAAAAAAAACAAGTCAGAAGTTACAATAAAAAACTTATTTTTTCTGCAATAACTGTGAAAGAATAAATCGTTTTTCAGAAACGACTGAAGTTTTGGGAAATAAGCATTGAAACAGTTACGCTTGCGATTAGCAAGAGTTAAAAAAAAAATGTAGATTTTTTCTAGTTTAGAACTAGTTTAATACACTAAGTTCCTTTGTAAACGAAGGTCTGCGGTTCGAGTCGTGACCGGACCTTATTTTTTTAGTATCAAAGAAATTGAAAACAAAATCCGAGAAAAATGAAATGTTGGTTTTCCGTTCGCTCTAGTATTGTCGGCTTGCATGCCTCATCATAGATTTTTCGAGCTCTAAGCAAAAACCACAGTGTTTTTTGTCCCTCGGAAAAAATGAATAAAGGACTTTTTAACCGTTTTTTGTGAGTTTTTGTTATAACAAAAACGCTTGGCCCTCGGAAAAACTTAAGTATTAATTTTTTTACCGTTTTTTCTCCAGTTTTTTGAGTTTTCTCAAAC
>NC_087065.1:61300180-61365302 GCF_963678635.1 Symsagittifera roscoffensis | reverse complement strand
TCCTCTTTTTTGAAACTTGGTAGAATAGATTTGGGAAAAATAAGGTTTGCAAAATAAAGAAAAAAATTTATATTGTCTAGAAAACAAAAAAAAACCCAATCACATCTATTTTCATAATACCTTGATTATCAAGCAGAATTTAGGATTTTTAGGCAAAATCACCAATCAACCCATTTGAATTTTACAGGAGCGAAAGTTACAAAGCGGAAACAAAGCCGACAACCTTCAAGCGTTTACAAGTTGAGCCGGAAAAAATTGGATTTTATAAGAAAACTATTAAACTTCTTAACTTCTAAAAAACTTGAGTTAACAAAAAAAGTCTGGCCATTTATTTTCACCAAAAAAAAATGTTTTAGGTCCTGTCGGGACTCAATATCCAAGCCGTAGGAGGCAAATCAACGGCTTTTACTCCAGGCGGGAAGGAACCTGAAATGTGTTAAGGTGCAATACTAAAGCAAGTACATTTTCGTTAAAGAAAAGTTGTTTCCGGGAAAAAAGTCTAGTTCCCAATTACAGGGCACTTGCTCTCGCAATTGTAACTAAAAAAATGATAAAACATTGAATTGCATAAAAAATACACCGCATACCGCATTGAGCAAAAACGGTTTTTTCTCTTCCAGTTAATGCAGAAGAAATTAATTATTCAATTCTAAACTTTGACTTCTTTTTGAAGCCGTACGGAAACTTGGAATGCATTTTGGAAATAAAAACATAGCTTACAATAGTTTACATAGTTTACTTTTGATACAACACACACACATATAAAACATAAGTGGAAAAAGTGAAAAATGTTGAAAAAAGCTAATTCTACTGAAATATTAATGTCTCGAAAAAAGTTCATTCCAGGCACACACGCCAAGCTAAACATTCGAATAAAAAACTTGGCATCGGAACAAAACTTACAGGGGAGGAAACAAAGTCGAAAATTTTCAAGCAAACATCAGTTGAATCGAAAAAAATGTTGTATGAAAGTGTCAAAATTCTGACGGAAACTACAATGAACAACACTTGCAAATATAATTAAAAAGTCATCATGCGGCAACTATGCCGACAACACTTGAGCAGGCAAACAAATCCCGACAAATCAAGGTTAACTGGAACAACTTTTCAATTTCATCCATGCTAAAAAAACAAGGACTGTCCCGGTTTCTAACCACATTAGGGTGCAAATGGTACCTCTGGTCCAAGAGGGGAACGAACCTGGAGCTTATTAAGGTCCAATCAAAAAGCAAGAAAAATATCATTTTATATTTCATTTTAAACTGCCAGGATTTTTTTGTACAAAGATTTGGGCGTAGCAGCTTATGCAGGGGGGCTTCCCACAACCCGTTCTATCAAATGAAACCAAAATTGCAGATTTTGGATGATAGTTTTTGACAAATTAAAAAATCTGAATTTAAGGCTTCAATATTCCCCAGCAGTATTTTAAAAAGGTTTTAGACAAAAAGCGTAAATAAGAAAAGACTAGGGTATTATGTGAGCACACCATGAAAAAGGCGTGCTTTCCATTGATACTTCTTTTTTGGAAATCGACACAGAATTTTTTTTAGGAAAAATTTTTTTTTGTTAAAATTGAAAACATCTCTGAAGCGTTTCCAAAAACCAAAAAGCAAAACCAATTTCATATTGTTTCCAAAAAACTGGAATTGTAAGCAAACATGCCAAGAAAGGATTTGAATTTTAAATTAATAGCGGAACAAAACTCACGAAGCAGAAAAAAGCGAAAAAATATAACCAGTTGAGCCAAAACAAAATTAATTTTGTTGAAAAGTTTCAATTCCCCCCGAAAATACAATAAACAACACATGAAGCTATAATAAAATTGCTTACAGCACAAGAAAATTTGGCGATGTGGCAACTAAGCCGACAGCAATTGAACAAACAAAGAAAAGACCGACAATTCAATTTTTACCAAAAAAACTTCAAATTCATTCACACTGAAAAAAAAGATCCAGTCGGATTAGGTTACAAAGGCAACCACGTTACATCGGGGCCAAGAAGGGAACGAAAACGAACCTGGAACCTGTTAAGGTTCAATCATAAAGCAAATAAGAAAAGCAACTAATATTTATTTGTGAGTGCCATAACCTTTCATGCAGGAAAATTTGGGAGAAGGCGCTTATGCAGGAGAATTTCACACAACCCATTCCATTCAATGAAATCAGAATCTCAAAGTTGAGATGAAAGTTTGGGAAAACAAAAAAATTTACAATAACGGTCAAATATTCCCACACATACTTTTCGAAGGTTCTAGACAGTAGGGTAAAGTCTAGATAGAAAAAAGTCTAGGTTATTATGCAGGCACACCGTGATATAAGCATTGTTTAGATTGATACCTCTGTTTTGAAAATTATTGGTAGAGTAGCTCATTATACGAATAAAAGTTTTCTCAAAATTGAAAAAAATCTCCAAAATTGAAGGAATTCTAGGCAAACATTCCAGGCAAGAAAGTTGATTTTTCATCGCACAGGTGGAGCGTAGCTTCGCATCATTTGCGATACCACAAATTGGCATTACAATTTAGCTGACAGAAAAGAAAAGGAGAGCCACTAAGTCCAAGGAACAGAAAAACTTTCGAAGAAACCACAATTATGAAACTTCAAAATATTGTCTTGAACAATGTTCTATTTGCGGAAAACACGTCCAGAAACACCTTCAACAGCGTTTAATAAAAGTTAAAAAACAACTATCAAGCGAAAGTTAAAATTTTGTCAAAACTATAAATTGTATTTTTAGATTTTTAACGTTTCGTGCGATCCAGAGAAAACTATACATATTACGGTTCCCTCGAGCGACCCAAAATTAGGTTAGTAAGCCAATAAGGTATAAGACGAAATCGTGCAGGCTGAACAATTTTTTAGGCGAAAAAAAACAGTAGAGGAAAATATAGAAAATCAGCTACAATGAAAAATGTGTACGGCGAAAGTTCCAAGTTTTGGCAACTAAACCGGTAAAACATAAGCAGACAAATAATAAGCCGACTTTTTTGAAACGGAATATTTTTCGTTTTTAAAAAAAAAACGGGTCCTCGCCAAAAGAAATGCCTAGAATTTTGAACTTATTATGACCCCAGATACTAAATGATTCTGTTAAATATATTTTTACTCCGAAAAAAATCTATATACCGATTTGATAATACTTGCTAATCGCAAGCGTAATTAGCAGCGGAACAAAACTTAAAAAGCAAAAACGAAGCCGATAATTGTTAAGCAGACACCAGTTGAGCAGAAAAAACAGCTTATGTATAAAAGCGTCAAATCCTCACAGAAACTAGAACAAAAAACACGTTCAACTGTAATAAAAATTGTTAACAGCACAAGAAAAAGTCCATAAGGAAACAAGGCCGACAACACTTGAGCAGACAAAAAGAAGCCCGACAATTGGATTTTTACCGAAAAAAAATCCATTCTTTTTCATACTGAAAAAAGGTTCCTTCGGATTTCAACCACATTTTCAACCACTTTAGGCCATGTGGGATGGAACCTGTTGATGAATTCTCAAGCACAATTTCAACCACTTTACGCCATGTGGGGATGGAACTTGTTAAATACAATCATATGGAAAGAAAAAATCAAGTAATATTTGACTTTCCGAGTGTCATAACTTTTCTTGTAGAAAAGTTTGGGCATAGCCGCTTATGCAAGGGAGCTTTTCACAACTTTTTCTATTCAAGGAACCCAATATCTCAGATTTGGAATGGATCTTAATACCTCTTTTAGAAAATAGGCAGAAAAGTTTGTGGAAAACTAAAAACTTTGCAAAACTGAAAAAATTCTCCAAAGCTACGCAAAAAAATCAAAACAAAACTAGCGTTAAACGCACCTCCGGTACTCATTATAAACCGCATATATTGGAAATAAGATCTGCATTCTTTGAGTGTGCTTTGACAGCACCCAATTACAGGAGTCGTGTTTACAAATTTTGCAATAATTTTATTCAAGGTTTTTATACAAATTTTGAAGAACCACAAAATTTTGTGAAGTTTTATATAAGTTCTTCAAAAAATTTAAAATGAACTAAGAAACGTCACATCTGGGAAGCTAAAAGCAATTGAACAGTCGCATTTGGACGCAAGATTTACAACTCCTGAGAGTTTTCTTACAGTACCCAACTACAACGCTGGGAAATTCAAGTTTTGAGAAACTTCACCTTAAGTTTTCTAAAAGGAGGTTTTTTTTGAAAACCAGAAAATCTTTCATTTTTCGAAAACTACCGAGATTTGAGCAATCTTATTAGACACAACTACATGGTTGGGAATTTCACTTTAGTTAACTATTTTGTAATTAAGCAAAAAAATTTGCAAAAAAAATCACAAAAATCGTCGTATCTCTTAAGCTAAAAAAATTTGAGCACTTTTAATTGGAGGCCGAATTTGCAGCTCCTGAGATTACGCTGACAGCCCCTAACTACAGGTTAGGAATTTCAAATTTTGAGAAAAAAATTAATTTAATTTTCATAAAATTTTTTATAAAAAAATCACAAAAAACGTCATATCTGGAAAATTGCAGGGTTTTGAGAAGTCATATTTGGAGTCAAAATGCACAACTCTTGAGAGTACCCTGAACGAGCCTCACTACTGAGATGGTAATTTCAAGTTTTACAAAAAATATTTATACCCAAGTTCTCTGAAAAATTGTGAGAAAATCCTAAAAAACGTCATATCTCGAAAACTACAAGATTTTGAGCAGACATATTCAGAGGCAAGATTTGCAACCCCATGAGAGTACCTTCACAGATTCCAATAACAGGATTGAGATCTTCAAAGTTTTGGAATTTTTCAATATCTAATTTTTTTTTGAAAATTTCGGAGAAAATCATAAAAAACGTCATATCTCGAAAACTACAAGGATTTGAGCAGTCATATTTGGAGGCAAAAATAGCAACTCCTGAGAGTACTCTGACAGAACTTTACCACCGAGATGGGAATATCAAATTTTGTGATTTTTTTATATCTAAATTTTCTGAATTTATTTTTTAAGAATCCGAAAAAAAACGTCATATCTCGAAAACTACAAGGATTTGAGCAGCCATTAGAGGCAAGATTCGAAACCCTTGAGAGTACCCTCACAAAATCCAACAACAGGACTGCGATCTTCAATGTATTGGAATTTTTTAAAATATAAGTTTTTGAAAAACATTTTTGAAAAAATCATAAAAAACGTCATCTCAAAAACTACAAGGATTTGGTTGTTCATATATGGAAATCAGAATCGCAAAACCTGGGAAAATTCTGACAACATCCAACTATTGGGTTGCTAATTACAAATTTGATGAAATAAAAACTGAATTTAAACGTGAAAATTGAAAAAAACCTTAACCATTGCAATATACGATATCGCTTAAACGTGAAAAAATTCTTTTGTTTAAGTTTCAAAAAAACACGTTGAAAAAGCTTAAACATGGCGAGATAGTGAAGCCCGCATTTGAATATATAACTAGCAATTAACGCACATTCGGTGCTCCGAAATTTTTCGACAACTCATGAAAAAAACCGCATATATTGGAAACAACATCTGCAAACTTTTAGTGTACTCTGACGGCACCGCACCTAATTACAGGTTTGGTAATTTCGAACTTTTAATTTTTTTTTAAATTCCCATTTTAAAAGCGTCATCTCGAAAACTTATTTGGCCTCTGGAGAAATTTGGAAGCCAGATTTGCAACCACTGAGACTCCCTGAGAGCACCCTACTATAGGATTAGGAATCCAAAATTTTGTGAACTTTTTTAAACTTAAGATTCCCGAAAAAAAAAATGAAAAAAAAAAAACGTCTTATCTCGGAAACTAAAAGGATTTGAGCATTCATATTAAGAGGCAAGATTTGAGACGCCTGGGTGTACGCTGACAATAAGGTTGTATCTTCATCAAGTTAGTAGTTTCAAATTTTTTGAATTTCTTTGTAGATAAGTTCTTTGAGAAATTTTTAAAAAATCGAAAAACGTCACATCTCGGAAACTAAAAGCATTTGAGCAGTCGCGTTTAGCAGTTGCATGTGGCAAGATTTACAACTCTTTAGAGTACCCTGACAACAGCGAACTATAGAGTTGGGAATTTCAAATTTTGAAAAATAATTAATTTAAACTTTCTGAAAAAATCACAAAAAACGTCACATCTCGAAAACTACAAAGAATTGACCAGTGATATTTGGAGACAAGATTCGCAATCCTTGAGAGTACTTTGATAGGACCTAACTACAGGGTTGTGAAATTCAGATTTTTAAAGAATAGAAATAATTCAAGTTTTCTGAAAAATTTTGAAAAAATCACAAAAAACGTCATATCTCGAAAACTACAATTGAGCAGTCATATTTGGAGGCAAGATGCGCAATCTTTGAGATTACTCTGACAGGACTCATCTACAGGGTTGAGAATTTCAGATTTTGCGAAAAAAAATTAATTTAAGTTTTCTGAAAATAAGATTGAAAAAATCTTAACTAAAATGATTCGGGCATTCAAAATTGGAGGCCAAATTCGCAACCCCTAATTCGATATTGGGCTGCTTAACTTAAACTCGGTAAAATTACCACTAAAATCAAATTAGAAAATCGAAAAAAATCTTAAACCATTGCAATATACGATATAGCTTAAACATGCAAAAATAATACGTTGAAAAAGCTTAAACATGGCGAGATAGTGAAGCCCGCATTTAAATATATAATAGATTTGATAGAAGAAAAATAAAAAAATTAGGAGACGTGTAGACAGACATAATCAAATCAAGATAGACTTAATTTGGCCTCGAAAAAAATTAGTGAAAAATTAATGACCTTGCGGGAAAATTAATGAAAAATTTTCTTACGCATTGCAATACATGATATAGCTTAAACATGAAAAAATTCTTTCGTTAAACATGCAGAATTATTATGCTTAAACATGGGAGATAGCTGTCACTAGCATTTAAATAAAGTATAGATATAGATAGATAGATAGATATACATAGATAGATAGATAGATATATATAGATAGATAGATAGATATATAGACAGATATAGATAGATAGATATAGATAGATAAACCCAAATCAATGCATGTTCATAATACCTGTTGTTTTCACACAGGATTTCTAGGCAAACATGCCAAACAACATATTGACTTTTAAATTAGCAACTGAACAAAACTTACGAAGTGGAAGAAAACCGACATTTTTTGAGTAGTTACCAGTTCAGCTGAAAAAAAATTGATTTAAAAAAACAAATAAACATTTTGAGTTAACCTTGAAACTAAATGATCAAGACTTGTAACTCTCGTGATATTTGCTTACAGACAAAATTTGAGCAGACAAACGACAATTTAACCTCAACAAAAAAAACAATTGAATATAAACTGAAATGAAAAAATAAGGTCAGACTTGGGCTCGAATCCCAGCCATCAGAAAGCAACGGCGTCGACGTTACCTCTACGCCAAGCGGGAACGTGCCTGAAAGTTGTTAAGGTTCAATCATGAAACAAGTAAGAAAAGCAAAAAAGAGTTGTACAAAATGTTTACGGTAAAAAAAATCTAGTTACCGATCACAAGACTTTTGCTCTCGCGAATGTAAAAAGCAATCAGCAAAACCATAGCAAAAATTTAGTGAAAAAAGACAGCAATAAAGAAAAATTTATCATTTTTTAACTTGAAATTGATACCAAACAGATACTATAAACCCAACCTAAAATTAAAATCATAAAACATTTTGAGCTCGATCTTTTTTCCTTATGATTACAACAGCTCTTAACGCAAGAAACGGCTCGAATGTGGCACAAAAAATTGTAATTTAAAAATCTTAAATCTTTGAAGCGTTTATATTAATAACGCAGAGGCGAAGCGGTGCTTCGCAAAACTTGCGGTACAAACTTACAAATCGTTGCAAGCTACCGGTGAGAAAATTCAACTTAAGCTACGAAGTGGAAAACATGTAGAGCAAAATGACAAAAAAATTACAAACGTTGATGTTTAATTTTTAACGAAATAAATAGAAAAACTCAATTTCAGCATTAAATTAGCACTGAGACGTCAATTATGAGACGTCAAAACTGAGAGGATTAATGATACACGGCTTCAAAATGGTTACTTTGGTACTTTACAACCGCGATTAACAAAAACCTTCGTAAAGCTCGTCGTACCAAAACTGTGGTTCAAGAAGTAAATTCAACACAGTTGTTTTCATTTAATTTTAAGATCAATTTGAAACAATACCTCCAATTTTACATCGCATAATTTCAACAACTACCGCCAAAATGTTAACTGTGAACTTCACAATCATAATTACATTTACGTCTCTTCATTATACGCCGCAGTTTCAAGTCCCTTCATTCATTGTTGGGTGGTTAAATTTCAATCCTCAGTCCATTCAAACTCTTCGGGTGCTTCTGGTTCCGGTTCATCGTCCTCCTGTTTCTTGCTGCCGCCCAGCGGGACAGGCGGTACCAACTCTTCTTCTGATTCCTTATCAACCTTGCTCACAATCACAATGCCTCCCAGACTAACTGGTTTCACACTCGTGTACCCACACCCCTCTGGTAAACAGACAACTTTTCTCTGTTGGGGCATCACACGCGCCGGGTTGTCCAGGAGTTCGAAAGACGGTTCCGTTTCTCGCTTCTTTTCTGCAGCTGGTGTCGCAACTACTTCTTTTGTTGTACTTGTCGTCGGTGATGCTACTTTATCAGCCTTTTCTTCCTTATCTTTTGCTGGTGTCTTTGAATCTTCTTTGGTTGACATTTTAATTTCTCTTTTTGAGTCACTGCTACTTGGAGCTGCCGATTCGCTTTCCATTTTTTCAACCCCTTCGCTTGGGGTTTCTTTTGTCTCATCAACGTCCATCTTTTCTCCGCTGTCTTTTTGCTTTTGCTTCTCACGAGCCTTGGCTTTTGCGGTAATGGACAAAACTGCTGTCTCCACTTTCTCTTGTTCTTTCTTTGTGTTGCTCTCCATAGCTGGCGGGTAGGCGTAATGGGACGGAGGCGCGTTAGATTTAATCTGCATCTTAGGCATTTTTAGCTGATTGTTTAGAGCAATTACACACGTCGGCGAAAAGCAAAGTGATAGGAAATTGGCACACGGGAACCAGTACCAGAACTGTAGAAAACATAGCATGCCAACTACGCTCTGTAAAGATATATGACCACTTCTAGACTGCAGCGATATAGTACAATTCCGACCTCCCGCATTCACGATTCCGATCGCCAAAATAGCCCCGAACTTGGTCATTGTGTCTTCATGTTTGTCATTTACAGTATTGAAAAACAGATCCTTTATTTCTTTCACCTTTGCTACCTTCACTTGTGTGTGTTGAATCAGAACCATTGCGCTTGCAATCATTGCACCTTGTCTGACTAGACTCTGCGAATCTTTGATAAGGGGCTCCAAAATATTCAGGGCATCCCTATTTCCTGTACCTGCACATGCAATTCCCAAAGCCATGGCCGCTCCATAGCGCACATGCATGTTATAGCTCTCAGCAAGAAGTTTAACAACATTTGGACACTGCTCTGGACTCCTGAGAAGGAGAAACCCGATTGCCTCGACTGATGCTCTCCTAACATCATCGTTCACATCCGTAACGGCTACTCTTAGAAGTCTCTTGAGCGACTTGTTGTGTTCGGTTCCGCAATATGCCATCGCAGTCACATATGCAGCACTTCGTCTCAGCAGAGCATCTTTGTCATTACTTAACATCTCGATATAATCATCTGCTTCTTCCAGCGCTCTGTACATCAGCAGTGCAATTCCGACACACAGCCCTCTGACAATTTTTTCATGTTGAGTCTCATGCGCATATGATGTCATGTCAATGAACACTTGCGGATCCGCAGAACCCAACATCACCAGACCCATTGCAATTCCTGCAGCTTCTCCAACATTAGCATCATCCAGAAACAAGTTTTGCTTAAGTAGATCATAAACGTCGTATCTTCCAGATCCCAGTGCTGCCAGGCCCAGTCCCAGACATCCTCCGTGTCGCACAGGCTCATTAACGGCGTCCTTCACCTGAGTCATGAGGTACTCGATGATTGCTTTGCCATGTCCAGCATGGATTAGTCCCAGTGCGTATAGTCCCCCTCCTTCCATGTAGCCACTCGATGTTCCAGTGGACGAGCCCTTTGGGAGGTAGACTGATAGAAGATCCAGTGCATCCTACGAGAGAAAAAGGGTTAAAAAACGTTTCATAAGATAATAAATTTTTTAAAACAAAATCGGTGTTCGACATTGGAAGGATAAGCGTTATTTAAATTCAGGTCACATGAAGATTGTTGACTTAATAAACATTCAATTATTTGGCCAGGACTATCAGTTTCGATAATAATATTAAACATAGCCAACAAACAGTTGGAAAAGTGTCAAAAGTCTTGACTTTTTTGAAGCCTTCGACAAAAATCACGACCTAAATAAGTGTTTTCACTAACTACGTTCATTGACACTCAATAAATCGAGGAGTAAAATGATAAGTCGAAAAGCATCATGATAAAAAGCATGAAACCATTTATAGGGATTTTATTTATGTATTGAATGCTACGACGGACCTTCTCATGCCCCTTGTGTATGACTCCTAGAGTAGCAGTGGCTGTCAGTTTCGCCCAGTTGGTGGCACGAGCCAGCCAGTCCAGGTTGTCCCTAAACAGAATACAAAAATTACATTTTGAACAATGGAACTATCTTAAAGAGTAATCAATAGATTGATGCTTCTGCCTCAAGCTACAGCAATTTCATTTCTCGCTTTTTCTAATAATGCATTCTCTCTATCGCAGACAAGGAGGTGCTCCTGAATTTCGCAGTGCCCATATCATATTTCGTTAATTTTATAAAAACAGATTTCTGGGCGCGGAAAAGAATCCGATGCAGATGAGATACTGTTAACGGTTTGAAGAAGTGAGGTTTATAATAAAACTAGTTTTACTGCTGTAGTTTTTAGCAGCTTTCCGGTAGTAGTCTTTATGCATGTGATCGTAAATTCATAACTGAGCTATAGCTTGAACGTTTATTTAGTACATACTCCGTGCAGCTGGATTCAGTTACAGATATAGTTACACTACAACTTCCAACAAAAAAATGCCTGACATGCTCTTGAGGTGTTGTACCTGAGGAATGCATCTGTGGTCGTTCCGCAATGCATGAACCCATTGGCGATTACTGTGGCGTTGTGCTGGATCGAGTTCCTCGTGGCTTCTTTCACAGCCTTCAGCTGCACCAAGTCTGTCTTGTTCTGTCGCATGAGGAATTGCAGGTGCGCCTCAATTGTAGCCTCTCCACTCAGAATAAATTGGAGACGCTCCCGGGGCTGAAATGCAAGCATATCACGTTTTCTTCTGCTTTTTGAAGACAATGAAATAGAGAATATATATGCACGCGGTGCATTTTATATAAAAAAATTCGGTGAAGTAAACAAAGACTGTTATTTGAAAAGATGAAAAAATGTTTTCCTAGTTTTAGAATTTGAGAATATAGCAAACAGACAGTTCGAAAAAATAAAGAACTCATGGAAACTCAAAAGCAAGTTTGATCGAAAACTTCGGAACCTTTTCCAACTTTCGAATTTCAAAAACTAAGTACTATCACGTTGAAGCTCTTTGAATATCAAGATGTTTATGATTGAAACTTTTTGAAGGTAAAAGCCGATAGTGGAGTTTGACTTCCTTATAACAATCGAAACCAAACAGTGAAAAAGCAAAGTTGAGCGTGAACAAATTTTGAGACTTTCCTGAAAAAACATCATCACGACACGACTTATATAAGTAAAAACTCCTTCGTCCTTTTACACAAAAAGAAACCTACTGACAGATTTTCTGAAACTAAAATGATATTATGAAAAGACTGCTCGCAAAACGGGCAAAGCCTTCGATGTTCGGACTGCACTTCAAGTTTTTCGGTTAAAGAAAAATTGCCAACAGAGAATTACCAACAAAGTTTTTTTCTAAAAATTTACATCACAGAACAGCTATTACAGTTTCGAGTAAGCTGGATAAACTGGATCAAGAGGCATATTTTTACTCGCTGGCTCGCTGGGGACCTCAAAATCCACAAATGCAAACAAAACTGCTATTTGCCATTTTTTTTATTGCAGAGCATAAATTTCGCATTGAATGTGAATTCATGTAATTAAGACATCAAGTAGAGTCATAATCTAAAACATTTTCCAGAAAAAAAATCAAATGACTAGAAATAAGAAAATTCAAATCGTTCACTAAACTTAAATGAGAGGTATTAAAATTTAATATCTTTTGATTCAATTTTCTGCCTACAAACAGCATCACGACCAAGTGATGTTATTTTGTTGTATTAGGAAAAAAGTGGACAAACTAGCTTGCTTTGACTCAACTTAGGATCATTGTGGCCAAATTAGCGTGCAAAAACAAGCACACATACCCTTCGAGCGTTACAGATAAATGAAAATAAATAAGTCTAGTATTGCTGCCAAATTGACAATTTCGAAATCCTATAAATTCGAAAACAATACTCGCACGTGAACAATCTATTTAATTCTGAACTCGAGAGCTTCAATTTTTGTTTTTAAATTATCGGTGTCTTTCTTTAATGAAGGACGATTGAATTAGCTTAAAACCGCAAAAATAAAATGAAATAATACCGAAGACCGCTAAGAATCGTATCAGAATTAAGATTTCAGGTCAAATTTGCCATCAATTTAGTACCCGATTGTATTACCCTTGCTTGTCTTATCTCAAGGGTAAAAAGGCCAATCAGGACCAAATTTACGTAAATATGATGATAACACTCGAATCCCTGCATTTTTTAAAGATTAATCAGGATCAAAAACAGGTTAATATTATACTACACTTGACCCTGCTATCTTTATTTGAAGCAGTCAAAACATCCCCACGCCATAGTTACTTCCAACTCTAAGAGAGTGATCGCAACAACCACTGTTTTTCAGAGGCGAAGCTGCACTTTGCAAGCACATGCAAGAAGGCGGCAAAACTAAAGTCTAACAAGACTGCTCGTATCAGGGCGAAGCCCTGTATGTTCCGACTGCCTTTTAAGGTTTATGGGGCAGTAGTTACAAAAAAAAACTAAATGTAATAAAATAAAATGAAAAAAAAAATTCTAAAATTTGAAATTTTTATGAAATCATTCCCCCACACGACATATAAAGTACAAAAGAATAGATTTCGCTATTTTAAACCAATTATGGCAAATAAGCTTCTTTCAGCCAATTTGGAACGATTTCTATGACGGATTAACTCTCCATCTCCGCTTACGCGTTAATAGCGCGAAATATATCGCGCGTTAATTGTCGCAAAATTGGCCAAAATGGCAATCTTTAAACCCCCATAACTTAACGAAAAATGATCACAGGTGAAATATCTTTTCAAATTTAAGCTCAAGACAACAATACCTTTTGCATGATATAAAAAAAATCCGTCAAAAATGGCTAGTTAAAAAGTCGAAATTTGTCAGAAGAAAAAAAAACCCACCCCGAGCACAAATATTCCGTTACTTTCGTATCGAAAGTCCGAACAAAAATTTCGCTGTACATGATGCCAAAATAGATAATAACAGACTACACACATAGGGTAAATGCAGCTGTCGAGAAAACGTTCAGCTATTCACACAGTTCGGATAGGGATTTCGTTTTTCAATGTATGAAAAGCGAAATCCCTTTTTAAGTCAATTCAATCCGCTTTTAAGTTAGAATTCATTATGAACCAAGATACCGGTGATTCTGTTAAATAAGTTGTCAGCCCGAAAAAATAATATAATCCGGTTTGATAATGCTTGCTAATCACAAGCGTAAAAACAACACAGCTCATTGAATTTCAAAACTCTTGTCGATTTGATTGCTTTCAACGAAGAACAATGAGTACTTTTTTGCTGACAATTTATAAAACTACCGATCATTCTTGAACCAGTAATGCGTTGATATTCGTTTTTTTTAAAGAAAAATTCTTTCTCAATAAATAAGAGAAAACCTTGTAAGCAAAAATCGCGCAATAAATTAGCTAGCAGTTCTCGCAAAAATTGAGCAGTTTTTGCCGTCATTATTTGTTGTCAAAATCTAACCCTTCTTAAAACGCGTTTGACGAAACGCACACTTTCACCTAGTCTTTGTTAAGCGAGCACAAATGCAATTTCACTCCATTCCTCCATTCGATAAGCGAGATCAAATGAATCGATACGCTAGCAAATCTGCCACCTAACAAACCAAAAAAAAAAAACGATAATTGGGCGCACTGTTCTATTCGACGAATTAAAACGTGCACAAAAAATGAGCGCACAAAACCATAATACAATTAAATCAAAAATTTAAAATGCCCTTTTATGTTCGCTTGAACAGGCGCAAATACTAGGCTCCAAAAATCCAATAAATTGCCAATGCTACGAATCAACAGTTCCAGAAAATGAGCTGTTTTAATATTTGATAAAAAAATTTGGTAATATAACACTACGCTCGTTTGCGTAAAGATGGAATACAAAAAATTCGTTCAAAACTGTTATAAAAAGAATCAGAAAAAAGGTCTGAATAAAACTGCACCCAGTACAAACATTCCATTCTTTCTATGTGAGTCGGAAAAAAATAGTTAGCGTATAATCATTTGTTGAAAAACTGTAACAAGCAGGCTGTTTTAGATGATACAGAGAACATTGTAAAAACGGAATTAAACAACAAAAGTAAAAATGTTGACATTACTACATATGTTCACTTGAAAAGGCGCAAATACAAGGGACCAAAAAAGTCAATAAATTGCCTTGCTATGAATTGAAAGTTCCAGAAAATGAGCGTTTTTTCGCGTGTTCGGTTTGATGAAAAAGATTGGTACTACAACACTACACTAGCTTGCGTAAACATGGAATACAGAAAATTCGTCCAAAATTATTGTAAAAAATAATAAGAGAAACTGTCTGAAGAAAACTGCACCCAGCACAAACATTCTTTATATGAAAGCCAGAAAAAAAGTTAGCGTATAATCATTTCTTGAAAATCGTTACAAACCCTGTATCAGATAATACAGCAAATATTGGAAAAAATATAAATTAGGCCGACAAAAGCTAACACGAAAACCTCGAAATCAAAAAAATGTGATAAAATTTCATTCAAAAATTGATTTATATATAAAATGAATCACTCAGTCTGTTTGTAAGTTCTACGCTGTACTAGATAAAATACTAGATGTCAGGACTTAAAAAAAAATTAAGCTGACAATAATTGAAACGAAAACCACGAATGCACAAAACAATACATTTTTCCAATGAGTTTCATAGAGAAACTTCATATTACCTAATATAAAAACAAATTATTCGCATTTAGATTTTCAAACATTACACATGTTAGCATCCTGCATTTCCACGGCAGCAATTGCATGATACAATACCTAGGAAATTCACGTAACAAATTCGCTTGTTTCTCGCAAACTCTGATCAAATTTTTCATGTTCCCCCATTGCTTTTTGAATTTTAACCCATTACAAAAAAATGCGTTCAAAGATCGCAGTAAATCTCCAGTAACAAATACAGGGGGCAAAACTTTCGAAAAAAATCAGAAGCATAGATAAAAACAATGAAAGCTAAAAATGAAAAAATGATAGCCCTTTGCTGTTCAAATAGCACAACATGTCTCGACCACAGTAATTTCACTTGAAATTGAAAAACAATTTAAGAAAAAATGAGATTTTTGTTTCAAAATTTCCGTTTTTTTAACCACGGACGACTGAAAGACGTTTAAATCGCAGGACCTAAACTTAATATTAGCTAAAAACAACTATAACTGTAGAAATTTTCAAAAAGTGTTCAGGTCGAAACATAAATTCGGTTTTGATTTCTTAATCTGATTTTGAGCCTGAAAACTTTTTTTGAAACTTTAAAAATACATTTACTTAGGACTGAAATAACGTCAACAAGATACTACGCTTGAATCACTGTGAGCATTATTTGAGGAAGCGAAAGTTGGTTGAAATCCCACCGCCATAGTTTTTTCCACTTCTATGACAGTGATCGTAACAGTAATTGTTTTTCAGAGGCGAAGCTGAAATTCTCAAACACAAACAGGTATACGGCATAAAGTAGGTCTAAAAGTTGAAAGAAAAAAGTGAAACAAAACTTCTGATGTGTCGGAACTCAAAATTAGGAGTCTCACGTCCTCGCAACACGATGTTAAATTACAAATGTTTTTTTTGTAACAAAAGTGTCGCTAAATTAGCACTTTTATTTGTGATTGGGGTAAATGTTAATACTATAATCGTTTGTGTAAGAACTTAAAATTAATTCCAAAAATTTCGGACATTCTTATTTAAAAACAGAGAAGCTGCACAAGTCGGATTAATAATTAGCCAGCGTATAATCATTTTCTGAAAATCTCTTATTTCTCGATAGAAGGCTATTATCATGTGCCAAGGACCGAATGTGCGAAAATTCTCAAACAATCAACGCCCTTTAAACTGTACACTGACAGAATTATCGCTTCTTTCTTGAATACTGAGCTCCGATTGGTTTGGCACCAAACGTTCACAGATTTGGTCCTTCGCACATCAGGGATTCCTCCGTTCAACAGCGGAGTTTGCCTTTCTTTTAACAAAAGAAAAGAACTGAACTCGAAATATATAAAAAGTCGAACCGCGAAAAATCAATTTTGAGTGTGAATAAAATCCTGAAAAAAATCATCAAGACCTACATAAGTGAGAATCACTTCGTTGTTTTAGTTTGGCTCTAGGTAAATCTGACACTAAGTATTACAAATCTCACGGTCTAACGGCTTCTACAATTTCCATGTTTCCGAAAAATTTCTCACATTAGACGGTGGCCCTGCAGATTTAGTTATTTCGGCGGTGCTTGCAGTTGGGGAAGATTCTCCGGGAGGCGCAGCAGCCGCCGAGTCTGAGGTTGGAGTGACTTCTTCGGTTGTCGTGACAGGAGTGTCCACTACAGTAGACGCCTGCGACACAGAGGTATCCATCGGGGTTTCACTTCTGAAAAGAACACGAGAAACTCGAAGACATAAGGTAGTAGATATTGATTCAGCTGCGGTTTCACTTAGTAAATTGAAAAACTTGTAATTGAACTTTTCTGGCGACAATAAAATGAGTTCGACAGAGGTTTCAACTCATTGTCTCTCAATTCAACAACTTTCAATGGGCTGAGCATACCCAGTCTGTTCCATGGCCGAGGTGTTGCCCGACTCCATCAAGGTGACATCAGAGTAAGGAGTGGTTCCTCCCGCAGGAGGGAGAGTAGAAGTGCCTCCTGCACCTCCGCGCGCATGCTCTTCTGAGGTAGCCGACTCTCCAGACAGGATGCGAGACACACTAGTGACGAAGTGTTGAGTCGCATTCTCGTATACATCGAATGCAATCTGGTACGACAGCTCCTCGTTCTGCAAAAGAAAAAGGTGAAGTCGCCAACAAATTCAGTGCTCAAAACATACAAGAAGGAAAAAAGAATTCATCTCAAAACCGTACACTGATCGATTCAATTTGATTTAAAACAAAAACGTAGTCTCTTGTTTTTAACTTTTGATCCTGAACATTTTTTTCTATCACTTTTTGGTTTTAGTCAACCGTTCTGATAAAGTCTTTGTTTCGAACTGAGGCTTTATTTTGTCCTACCGTGTTCAGCAAGGTGTCCAGCATGCCTGCCACTGCACCAGAGTCGTTCAGAAAGATGAGACACTGAGCCATCTGGATGTAGTCCGGCACCAGCTCCTCCCGGTACAGCTCAACCACCTCACGCATAACCTGAACACAGAAATGGTCAGTTATTGATCTTTTGATACTTTGAGTAATATCACAGAGGCGAAGCTGAGCTTCGCACCAATTTGGATACAAAAATGAGCGACTGTGATTAAAATCAAATGAAAAGAAAAAACATAGCCAATCGAAGATTGGAAAAGAGTAATGAAAGCAAGTAAACATAAAAAACCACAGACTTTCTTGAAAAAATCTCAACTTTCGAATTTCAAAAAAGAGATGACCTTTAAGCTCTCTGAATTTCTAGAACAATTTATGATAGGCACTTTTTTGATAACATGAGCCAACTAGATAAAACTGGATCGATAGGTAAAATTTTTATTCCGCTGGAAATCTAAAAATTAAATTCCATTTTCGAAACTAGAAATCGTTCACGTTTTTCGCGCCATGTCCACGTTCGTATTTGGAGAGTGCTATTTCAGCGGATGAATTTCAATTGAACTCAAAAAATGCATTCATGAATGCATCAATATGAATGAATGCACCTCTGTAGTTATTAGCGACTCCTGAAAAAAAAAAAAAATCAGCAAGACCTATATAAGAGTCTAAACTACGTTCATTACTCTTAAAAAAAAAATTGGAAAAAATATCTTTTGTCACAAAAAAAAAATTAAGAATCGCAAAAAAGCCCAAAAGGTCCGGATCAAAATTACCTGCACCATTATAAACTTTACCAAGAGCTTTCGGAATGCTACAAAAATGCCAAACTTTCAAAAAAACTATTCTGCGGGAACTATGACGAAAAAAATAAGCAGACAGACAAAAATCTAAATTAGCCGAAAATTTTCAGTTTGCACAAAAACACGCCCCGACTGGAACCGAACTCCCGAGCTTTATCGTCAAGCACGGGTGCTATAGCAACTAAGAAAAAACTTGAAACTTCACAAAAAATTGGGGTAAGGGAACTAAGTCGACTCAAATAAACAGACGGACGATAGCCAGAAAAAGCACAAAAACTCTAGTTTGCCAAAAAAAACAGATCCAGCCGGATTCGAACAACAAACCTTTGCTGTCTCAAGTAGATGTTTAACCTGTGCGCCAGACGCTTGATTAAATTAGAATTTTTAACACAGAGGCGAAGCAGAGCTTCGCAGCACTCGCGATGCAAATCAAAAATTTAAGCTAGTGAAAAGAAACAATCTGAAAAACAAGATAGTGGAAGGAAAACAATCTAAAAAATTACTAGAAAAAATATGAAAAATATCAGATACAAAAAACTTCATGTTTGCATCGGATGAAGTTCATAAACAGCCTTTAATGAAAATAGATATAATTTAAAGAGCGACAACAAAGGCGACAAACTTTGGGTCTTAACCTGTTGAGCCGAAAACAAAACCAATGAAAAAAAAATTCATAGGTTTCAAAAATTTTTACGACCCATACAAATTGAAACATTATCGCATATTGATATATTTGGCCTTCGAAATAACGCAACATAAGTTGACTTAGTCTGTATAAGATAAATTGAACCTGTTTAAATATTTGAACATTGAGGCGCAGCTGTGCTTCGCAAACAATCGCGAGAAAACGACAAAAAAAGAAGCTTTCAAAAGTTAAATAAAAAAATAAGAATTAAGCTTCGAATTAACAAAAAAACTTTACTAATTTTCCGATTCGAACCAACGACTTCGAGATTTGGAGCCTCACGCCCTGCTCTCTCGGCCACGGACGCATATTTATCGGCAAACACTGGTCACATATTCAATTATGACAACTGCCACCTCATCTCGTTTGGGAGAAAAGCTCCAACACAAGCCTTAACATACTGGGTCAACCACTTTCCCGTCTCACTCAAGAAAAAGCTTTGCGCGTCATTCTCACGAACAACCTCAAATGGAGCATCCACTTTACAACAGCATGCAGAAAGGCAAACACTATGCTTTCACCTATCAAGCGCAACAGCTCTCCGAGTTTGACATGGTATCATAAATTTAACATGTACAAGTCAATGATAGTCCCCATTATCATGTACGGCAGTTGTGTTTGTTTTCCATCCAAAACCGACTTGAAGACAATCGAACAAGTCCAACGCAGAGTGGCAGATTGGATACTTGGCTATCCTGATACAAGCTACAAAACCCGACTCAAGACTCTTGCCGACGATATCGATGAATATGCAGATACATGACGTCTTAACGCTTTCTAAAATAATAGAAAACAAATACAACTTCGACTGGAGAAGGTTTCTGTCTTTCAATCAACCAAGTTACAACACAAGAAATTCCTCATTACAAGTATTCAGTTTACCCATTCTTAACCTCGAAGTTAGTCGTGGAAATTTCTGGTATCGCACACCGAGACTCCTGAATATCATCAGTAAGAAAATTGACGTCTCACGCAATGGTTTGAAAGGAAGACTTTTACACTTCTTTTGGCAGTATTTCAACAACTTCTTCGATGTCGATAGACTGTGCACATGGAGGTTTGCCTGCATGTGCTCTGGATGCCGTGATACTCTAAATTAACTCTTTTGTTTTGGAATCACTCCGTGCGGTTCTACCGCGAAGCTTTAATAATAACTAGAGTGTAACGCACCTTCGGTGCTTCGAATTTTTGACAACATGAAAAACTGGAAACATGATCTGGAAACCAGATCTGCTGGCTTTTAGTGAACTCTGAAAGCACCCAATTACATGGTTGGTAATTTCCTATTTGATAAATTTTTTAATTCCTTTTTTTCGTCATC
Organism: Symsagittifera roscoffensis; assembly: GCF_963678635.1. Taxonomy (NCBI): domain Eukaryota; kingdom Metazoa; phylum Xenacoelomorpha; order Acoela; family Convolutidae; genus Symsagittifera; species Symsagittifera roscoffensis. The sequence goes on along the minus strand of NC_087065.1, from coordinate 61,344,944 downwards.
ACGAAAACGTCAAATCTCGAAAAGTACAAGTATTTGGGTAGTCATATTTTGAGGCAAGATTTACAACTCCTGGAAGTGCTATAGCAACTAAGAAAAAACTTGAAACTTCACAAAAAATTGGGGTAAGGGAACTAAGTCGACTCAAATAAACAGACGGACGATAGCCAGAAAAAGCACAAAACTCTAGTTTGCCAAAAAAAAACAGATCCAGCCGGATTCGAACAACAAACCTTTGCCGTCTCAAGTAGATGTTTAACCTGTGCGCCAGACGCTTGATTAAATTAGAATTTTTAACACAGAGGCGAAGCAGAGCTTCGCAGCACTCGCGATGCAAATCAAAAATTTAAGCTAGTGAAAAGAAACAATCTGAAAAACAAGATAGTGGAAGGAAAACAATCTAAAAAATTACTAGAAAAAAGATGAAAAATATCAGATACAAAAAACTTCATGTTTGCATCGGACGAAGTTCATAAACAGCCTTTAATGAAAATAGATATAATTTAAAGAGCGACAACAAAGGCGACAAACTTTGGGTCTTAACCTGTTGAGCCGAAAACAAAACCAATGTAAAAAAAATTCATAGGTTTCAAAAATTGTTACGACCCATACAAATTGAAACATTATCGCATATTGATATATTTTGCCTTCGAAATAACGCAACATAAGTTGACTTAGTCTGTATAAGATAAATTGAACCTGTTTAAATATTTGAACATTGAGGCGCAGCTGTGCTTCGCAAACAATCTCGAGAAAACGACAAAAAAAGAAGCTTTCAAAAGTTAAATAAAAAAAGAAGAATTAAGCTTCGAATTAAAAAAAAAACTTTACTACTTTTCCGATTCGAACCAGCGACTTCGAGATTTGGAGCCTCACGCCCTGCTCTCTCGGCCACGGACGCATATTTATCGACAAACACTGGTCACATATTCAATTATGACAACTGCCACCTCATCTCGTTTGGGAGAAAAGCTCCAACACAAGCCTTAACATACTGGGTCAACCACTTTCCAGTGTCACTCAAGAAAAAGCTTTGCGCGTCATTCTCACGAACAACCTCAAATGGAGCATCCACTTTACAACAGCATGCAGAAAGGCAAACACTATGCTTTCACCTATCAAGCGCAACAGCTCTCCGAGTTTGACATGGTATCATAAATTTAACATGTACAAGTCAATGATAGTCCCCATTATCATGTACGGCAGTTGTGTTTGTTTTCCATCCAAAACCGACTTGAAGACAATCGAACAAGTCCAACGCAGAGCGGCAGATTGGATACTGGGCTATCCTGATACAAGCTACAAAACCCGACTCAAGACTCTTGCCGACGATATCGATGAAATTTTGAGCAGTCATAATTAGATGCAAGGTTCGCAAACCGCGAGAGTACTCTAATAGTCCCCACAAAAACAGGGTTGCGAATTTCAAATTCTGAAAAAAAAATTATTTGGGTTTTCTGAAACTTTTTTGAAAAATCACAAAAAACGTCATATCTTAAAAACTACAAGAATTTGAGCAGTCATATTTGGAGGCAAGATTCGCAACCCCTGGGAGTACCCCAAAAGCATCCAACTACAGGGTTGGGAATTTCAATTGTTTTTAAAAAAAAGTTTGTTTGGGTTTTCTGAAAACTTTTTGAAAACATCACAAAAAACGTCATACGACAAAACTAAAAGCAATTGAGCAGTAAAATTTGAAGTCAAGATTTGCAACTCCTGAGATTACCCTGACAGCACCCAACTACAGCTTACAGAATTTAAAATTTAAAAAAAAAAATTAATTTGTTTTTGAAAATTGTTTTGAAAAAATCACAAAAAACGTCATATCTCGAAAACTACACCAACTTGAGCAGTCAAAATTGGAGGCAAGGTTCGCAACCCCTGAAAGTACTCTGATAGCCCCCAACTACAGGTTTGCCAATTTTCAAATTTTGAAGAAAAAAATTATTTAAACTTCTTTTGAAAACTTTTTTGAAAAATCACAAAAAAAACGTCATATCTCGAAAAATAAAAGAATTTGAGCAGTCAGATTTGGAGCAAAATTCCCAACTCCTGAGAGTACCATGACAGCACCCAGATACAGGGTGAAGAATTTCAAATTCTGAAAAAAAAATTATTTTAAATATTTTAAAATTGTTTTGAAAAAATCACAAAAAACGTCATATCTCGAAATCTACAGCAACTTGAGCAGTCATAATTGGAGGCAAGGTTCGCAACCCCCTGAAAAAACTCTGATAGCGCCCAACTACAGGGTTGCGATTTTTCATATTTTGAAGAAAAATTGATTTAATTTTTTTTGAAATTTTATTTTGAAAAATCACAAAAAACGTCATATCTCGAAAGCTAAAAGGATTTGAGCAGTCATATTTGGAGGCAAGATTCGCAACTCCTGAGAGTACCCCGACATCAACCAGATACAGGGTAAAGATTTTCAAAAAAAATTAATATTTTAAAATCACAAAAAATGTCATATCTAGAAAACTACAAAAAATTGAGCAGTTATAATTGGAGGCAAGTTTGGAGCCAGATAAAGAGAAAAAAGATTAGAGAAAACCGTTGAACAGTAGTATTATTTTAAACTGAATCGTCGAAACCAAATTGAAAGTAAAAAAAATTAGTAGACGGGTAGACAGACAATCAAATTAAATAAAAAAGCAGTTATACAGACAGACTTAATGTGGCCTCGAAAAAAAATTACTGAAAATTAATTACCTAGCTGAAAACCAATTGAAAAAATTTCTTAAGCATTGCAATATATGACATAGCTTAGAGATGAAAAAATTCTTTCGTTAAACATGCAAAATTATTATGCTTAAACATGGGAGATAGCTGTCACTAGCATTTAAATATAGTATAGATAGATAGGTAGATATAGATAATAATAACAATAATAATAATATAGAGCAGCTACAAATGCTAATAAATTACCAACGCGAAGCAGAAAAAGGTGGCACCATTGTTGAGCCGAAAACACCAATGTAAAAAAAATTCACAGGTTTCAAAATTTTTTACGACCCATACAAATTGAAACATTATCGCATATTGATATATTTTGCCTTCGAAATAACGCAACATAAGTTGACTTAGTCTGTATAAGATAAATTGAACCTGTTTAAATATTTGAACATTGAGGCGCAGCTGTGCTTCGCAAACAATCGCGAGAAAACGACAAAAAAAGAAGCTTTCAAAAGTTAAATAAAAAAAGAAGAATTAAGCTTCGAATTAAAAAAAAAACTTTACTACTTTTCCGATTCGAACCAGCGACTTCGAGATTTGGAGCCTCACGCCCTGCTCTCTCGGCCACGGACGCATATTTATCGGCAAACACTGGTCACATATTCAATTATGACAACTGCCACCTCATCTCGTTTGGGAGAAAAGCTCCAACACAAGCCTTAACATACTGGGTCAACTACTTTCCCGTGTCACTCAAGAAAAAGCTTTGCGCGTCATTCTCACGAACAACCTCAAATGGAGCATCCACTTTACAACAGCATGCAGAAAGGCAAACACTATGCTTTCACCTATCAAGCGCAACAGCTCTCCGAGTTTGACATGGTATCATAAATTTAACATGTACAAGTCAATGATAGTCCCCATTATCATGTACGGCAGTTGTGTTTGTTTTCCATCCAAAACCGACTTGAAGACAATCGAACAAGTCCAACGCAGAGCGGCAGATTGGATACTTGGCTATCCTGATACAAGCTACAAAACCCGACTCAAGACTCTTGCGACGATATCGATGAAATTTTGAGCAGTCATAATTAGATGCAAGGTTCGCAAACCGCGAGAGTACTCTAATATCCCCCACAAAAACAGGGTTGCGAATTTCAAATTCTGAAAAAAAAATTATTTGGGTTTTCTGAAACTTTTTTGAAAAATCACAAAAAACGTCATATCTTAAAAACTACAAGAATTTGAGCAGTCATATTTGGAGGCAAGATTCGCAACCCCTGGGAGTACCCCAAAAGCATCCAACTACAGGGTTGGGAATTTCAATTGTTTTAAAAAAAAAGTTTGTTTGGGTTTTCTGAAAACATCACAAAAAACGTCATACGACAAAACTAAAAGCAATTGAGCAGTAAAATTTGAAGTCAAGATTTGCAACTCCTGAGATTACCCTGACAGCACCCAACTACAGCTTACAGAATTTAAAATTTAAAAAAAAAAATAAATTTGTTTTTGAAAATTGTTTTGAAAAAATCACAAAAAACGTCATATCTCGAAAACTACACCAACTTGAGCAGTCAAAATTGGAGGCAAGGTTCGCAACCCCTGAAAGTACTCTGATAGCCCCCAACTACAGGTTTGCCAATTTTCAAATTTTGAAGAAAAAAATTATTTAAACTTCTTTTGAAAACTTTTTTGAAAAATCACAAAAAAAACGTCATATCTCGAAAAATAAAAGAGTTTGAGCAGTCAGATTTGGAGCAAAATTCCCAACTTCTGAGAGTACCATGACAGCACCCAGATACAGGGTGAAGAATTTCAAATTCTGAAAAAAAAATTATTTTAAATATTTTAAAATTGTTTTGAAAAAATCACAAAAAACGTCATATCTCGAAATCTACAGCAACTTGAGCAGTCATAATTGGAGGCAAGGTTCGCAACCCCCTGAAAAAACTCTGATAGCGCCCAACTACAGGGTTGCGATTTTTCATATTTTGAAGAAAAATTGATTTAATTTTTTTTGAAATTTTATTTTGAAAAATCACAAAAAACGTCATATCTCGAAAGCTAAAAGGATTTGAGCAGTCATATTTGGAGGCAAGATTCGCAACTCCTGAGAGTACCCCGACATCAACCAGATACAGGGTAAAGATTTTCAAAAAAAATTAATATTTTAAAATCACAAAAAATGTCATATCTAGAAAACTACAAAAAATTGAGCAGTTATAATTGGAGGCAAGTTTGGAGCCAGATAAAGAGAAAAAAGATTAGAGAAAACCGTTGAACAGTAGTATTATTTTAAACTGAATCGTCGAAACCAAATTGAAAGTAAAAAAAATTAGTAGACGGGTAGACAGACAATCAAATTAAATAAAAAAGCAGTTATACAGACAGACTTAATGTGGCCTCGAAAAAAAATTACTGAAAATTAATTACCTAGCTGAAAACCAATTGAAAAAATTTCTTAAGCATTGCAATATATGACATAGCTTAGAGATGAAAAAATTCTTTCGTTAAACATGCAAAATTATTATGCTTAAACATGGGAGATAGCTGTCACTAGCATTTAAATATAGTATAGATAGATAGGTAGATATAGATAATAATAACAATAATAATAATATAGAGCAGCTACAAATGCTAATAAATTACCAACGCGAAGCAGAAAAAGGTGGCACCATTGTTGAGCCGAAAACACCAATGTAAAAAAAATTCACAGGTTTCAAATTTTTTTACGACCCATACAAATTGAAACATTATCGCATATTGATATATTTTGCCTTCGAAATAACGCAACATAAGTTGACTTAGTCTGTATAAGATAAATTGAACCTGTTTAAATATTTGAACATTGAGGCGCAGCTGTGCTTCGCAAACAATCGCGAGAAAACGACAAAAAAAGAAGCTTTCAAAAGTTAAATAAAAAAAGAAGAATTAAGCTTCGAATTAAAAAAAAAACTTTACTACTTTTCCGATTCGAACCAGCGACTTCGAGATTTGGAGCCTCACGCCCTGCTCTCTCGGCCACGGACGCATATTTATCGGCAAACACTGGTCACATATTCAATTATGACAACTGCCACCTCATCTCGTTTGGGAGAAAAGCTCCAACACAAGCCTTAACATACTGGGTCAACTACTTTCCCGTGTCACTCAAGAAAAAGCTTTGCGCGTCATTCTCACGAACAACCTCAAATGGAGCATTCACTTTACAACAGCATGCAGAAAGGCAAACACTATGCTTTCACCTATCAAGCGCAACAGCTCTCCGAGTTTGACATGGTATCATAAATTTAACATGTACAAGTCAATGATAGTCCCCATTATCATGTACGGCAGTTGTGTTTGTTTTCCATCCAAAACCGACTTGAAGACAATCGAACAAGTCCAACGCAGAGCGGCAGATTGGATACTTGGCTATCCTGATACAAGCTACAAAACCCGACTCAAGACTCTTGCGACGATATCGATGAATATGCAGATACATGACGTCTTAACGCTTTCTAAAATAATGGAAAACAAATACAACTTCGACTGGAGAAGGTTTCTGTCTTTCAATCAACCAAGTTACAACACAAGAAATTCCTCATTACAAGTATTCAGTTTACCCATTCTTAACCTCGAAGTTAGTCGTGGAAATTTCTGGTATCGCACACCGAGACTCCTGAATATCATCAGTAAGAAAATTGACGTCTCACGCAATGGTTTGAAAGGAAGACTTTTACACTTCTTTTGGCAGTATTTCAACAACTTCTTCGATGTCGATAGACTGTGCACATGGAGGTTTGCCTGCATGTGCTCTGGATGCCGTGATACTCTAAATTAACTCTTTTGTTTTGGAATCACTCCGTGCGGTTCTACCGCGAAGCTTTAATAATAACTAGAGTGTAACGCACCTTCGGTGCTTCGAATTTTTGACAACATGAAAAACTGGAAACATGATCTGGAAACCAGATCTGCTGGCTTTTAGTGAACTCTGAAAGCACCCAATTACATGGTTGGTAATTTCATATTTGATAATTTTTTTAATTCCTTTTTTTCGTCATCACGAAAACGTCAAATCTCGAAAAGTACAAGTATTTGGGTAGTCATATTTGGAGGCAAGATTTACAACTCCTGGAAGTACCCTGACAGCACCAAACTACACGATAAGAAATTTCAAATTAAAAAACATTTTTTCGAAATTTTTCATAAAACTCAGTCATATCTCGAAAACTTCAAAAAACACAAAATTTTGAGCAGTCATAATTAGATGCAAGGTTCGCAAACCGCGAGAGTACTCTAATAGTCCCCACAAAAACAGGGTTGCGAATTTCAAATTCTGAAAAAAAAAATTATTTGGGTTTTCTGAAACTTTTTTGAAAAATCACAAAAAACGTCATATCTTAAAAACTACAAGAATTTGAGCAGTCATATTTGGAGGCAAGATTCGCAACCCCTGGGAGTACCCCAAAAGCATCCAACTACAGGGTTGGGAATTTAATTTTTTTTTTTTAAAGTTTGTTTGGGTTTTCTGAAAACTTTTTGAAAACATCACAAAAAACGTCATACGACAAAACTAAAAGCAATTGAGCAGTAATATTTGAAGTCAAGATTTGCAACTCCTGAGATTACCCTGACAGCACCCAACTACAGCTTCAAGAATTTAAAATTTTGAAAAAAAAATTAATTTGTTTTTGAAAATTGTTTTGAAAAAATCACAAAACGTCATATCTCGAAAACTACACCAACTTGAGCAGTCAAAATTGGAGGCAAGATTCGCAACCCCTGAAAGTACTCTGATAGCCCCCAACTACAGGGTTGCAAATTTTCAAATTTTGAAGAAAAAAATTATTTTAACTTTTTTTGAAAACTTTTTTGAAAAATCACAAAAAAACGTCAAATCTCGAAAAACAAAAGAATTTGAGCAGTCAGATTTGGAGCAAGATTCCCAACTTCTGAGAGTACCATGACAGCACCCAGATACAGGGTAAAGAACTTCAAATTCTGAAAAAAAAAATAATTTTAAATATTTTAAAATTGTTTTGAAAAAATCACAAAAAACGTCATATCTCGAAAACTACAGCAACTTGAGCAGTCATAATTGGAGGCAAGGTTCGCAACCCCCTGAAAATACTCTGATAGCGCCCAACTACAGGGTTGCGATTTTTCATATTTTGAAGAAAAATGGATTTAATTTTTTTTGAAATTTTATTTTGAAAAATCACAAAAAACGTCATATCTCGAAAGCTAAAAGGATTTGAGCAGTCATATTTGGAGGCAAGATTCGCAACTCCTGAGAGTACCCCGACATCAACCAGATACAGGGTAAAGAATTTCAAAAAAAAATTAATATTTTAAAATCACAAAAAATGTCATATCTAGAAAACTACAAAAAATTGAGCAGTTATAATTGGAGGCAAGGTTGGAGCCAGATAAAGAGAAAAAAAGATTAGAGAAAACCGTTGAACAGTAGTATTATTTTAAACTGAATCGTCGAAACCAAATTGAAAGTAAAAAAAGTTAGTAGACGGGTAGACAGACAATCAAATTAAATAAAAAAGCAGTTATACAGACAGACTTAATGTGGCCTCGAAAAAAAAAATTACTGAAAATTAATGACCTAGCTGAAAACCAATTAAAAAAAATTCTTAAGCATTGCAATATATGACATAGCTTAAAGATGAAAAAATTCTTTCGTTAAACATGCAAAATTATTATGCTTAAACATGGGAGATAGCTGTCACTAGCATTTAAATATAGTATAGATAGATAGGTAGATATAGATAATAATAACAATAATAATAATATAGAGCAGCTACAAATGCTAATAAATTACCAACGCGATGCAGAAAAAGGTGGCACCATTATTTGCGACTTAGGTTGGAAAAAAAGAAAGTTCATACTACAACACTTGCTTGTGTAAACAAAAAAGTATAGCAAACAATTGTAATACATTTGCTTCCAAAAGTTTAAAGGAGTATGCCGATAATGACCTAATTTATCTTAGAAATGTTAGTTTAATGCCATTGTAATAGAGTAAAGAAGAGAGAACCAAGAATTCTTCCATTATCAACGCGTCTGACCGGAAAAGTCTAGTGACTGCTTAAGTTTCTCTTTCTGATCGCAAGAGGAATTCAAATATCTGAAACGTACCATGTCGCGCCATTGTCTGTTGTGCATGAACTTCAGACAGATGGACATGGCATATGATAGGAGATCAAGTGAGGTCACGCCAGACGGTATTTTATTAAGTTGCTGCTTCTGCCTCACTTCACGCACAGTTCGACTGAACACATCCAGTCTGCGAGACTCCAAGGACATTCCGATAAGCTGCAAAATGTTAGCATGGGTTTTGGGACCATTTTAAAAAATTCGAACGTCTAGCTTTTAAAAAGCTACACATTTACCTGTTTGTACTGCTCATTCTGTGTACACTTTTCGAACATTCGATGAACTATGTGTTCCAAACGACTGTCGATTGATCTTCGCTCAGATGGCTCTTTCACAGTTAGGTTGTGGCTTTGAATTGCTACGTACTCATCGATGCACTTTGAAATTATTGTCTCCACATACAAGGACGATGACTCAATGTCGAAAAGCTTCCCTGCTGCTAGTGCATAACTAACAGCTTCTTCGTATGCCTCAATATTGTAAAAGACCTAGCAGAAGAGGTTTCAATTAATTATGCACTGATAATTGTTGTTTGCGAGAACATGTTTCATGTCTTTTTCTTGAACTCAACGTCCGTTGCAGTCAATTTATAAAAAAAACTAACCTTTGAAGCAACAAGTGCGGCCAATTGACGCTCAGGGAAACTTTCGTCATCGTATATTCTCTCGCTACAATAGACAACAGGTAATTGGTTTCCATTGAGATTGAAATTATTTATTTCAAACACGCCTACATTTTTTCAATTGAATCAGCTATTTCTACCCAGAAAATGTTCGACAGATCGTCAAGTCGTTTGAGCGCAAATACCTGAACAACTACCAAGCATGAATTGAATCTATTTAGCTATTATTCGTCGTTTTTTTCTGATTAACTCACGCGAACGTCAGCTTCATGGTCATCCAGAAGCGAAATGATCCCCTCTACAAACAATCAAAGCACTTTTGGTTTGTAGCTTTACAATTAAATCTTCGGTATTTCAAAAATAGCTAAAGAATACCTGCTGAAGAAAGTCGCATGTTTAATCTAAATCAATCTGAAATAAGTTAACTAAAAAATCTTGCGCTTCTACCACACCTAAGGACAAAATTGAACGCAACAAATTAGGTTTTTTCTTTCTAAATTTCCCAATATTCAAGATTGTTTTGGACAACAATAACTCAAGAATTGACCAAACAAATGACCACAACTATCCACTATGCAAGTATCGACAGTTTTATTCAAGCTCTTACCAGCAAGTCTAGATCATCTGCAATAGCTTTTCTAGGTTAGTGAACACTCACTTAGATTAGTGAAGTAAATAGTTGATCAGACGATGTTTAACTGTTTCACAAATCACAAAACAAGCAACTTATTTTCATACATCAGAAAAAAAACAGAGCAATCTAGCAGAAATAGAAACAAAATACTTCAATCAAAAAAACTATTTGAGAGAAAAAAAATTGTTGTAACATTCGCCCAAATACTACACAGCGACGGAGCGTGGAAAAAGTACCTATTAACGACTGGCAGGCGTCAGTTACCTTAATTCCACTCGTTTTTCACCGTCTCGACCTTGCCAGTTGATTTTCTGGTCTGTTTAGGGCTAAGTAAAAAGTTACTAATTTTAGGCCATCAGTCAAACGACTTTTGATCAGCTTTCGTTTACATGCGAACACAACCACATAGCTGAGTCTCGGATCCTCAGACTACGTGATTGCTACTAAAAACACGGCTAGAATACCCTATTTTATTATAGCCGTGTTTTTAGTTTTTAGCCTAATTGTTGTGATAAACTTATTAAATAGCTTCAGGAGAAATGCGTAGAAGCAGGAGGGGCAACCGTGGTAGCCCCCAGACTGACGATGCGGATACGTCCTGCTCACACAGACCGTGCCAAGCAAGCGGTGATCAATCTCGAGACTGGGTACAGTGTGACGAATGCAACTCCTGGTCTCACTCGATCTGTGATGGGCTACCAATAGAGAATGCCAGCTTATACAACTATAGCTGCCCAAACTGCCGACGCAAAGACACCAAACGCATAAACTGTCCTGGATGTAGCACGTCTATTGTGGTTCAGAAGAATGGTTCTCTACGCGTCCATGGACCAGTGGGAAGTCGGTGCCCGTATTCCAACAAATCCCCATCTGAAGAACGTGAACACAGTGCAACTGCTACAGACCCCCACTCTTTCACTTCTCAGGATTTCATCAAAGCGGTGAGAGCTTTCCAGTGCAAAACTGTCAAGTATGTGCCAAAAGCTGCAAGGTTTCTTTTTGCACAAACTCTTAACAAGGTTTTGCGAGATATCCTCAACGACCCTGACAATAAAATGGCGTGGGTTCAACTTTTCACGGCTGCGTACAGATGCCTGAAAGCTCCCGCACGCGCCGGGTGTGCTAAGAAGACCAGTTTAACAACATTGATAAAGCGACAAATCGATGCTTTTAGCGTAGCAGATACCCTCATTATTCCTGAGCCGGCCCACCGTAGTCCTTCTGCAGGGAAAAACACAGATGCAGAAAAACTTGCAAGGCTTGTTTGTGAAAAGATTAATGAGGGGAACATCAAAGCTGCCGTTAGAATAGCTTCCCCGGATAAGTCTGTTGTCCCCCCAAGTGACAAAAGTGTCAAAATCCTGGAGAAAAAGCATCCTCCTCCTGCACTGGACAGACAGTCATTCCCACAGTGCCACCAGTATGAACCCCTGCAAGTGACTAGTTCTGCAGTTCACAGCGCTATCCAGAGTTTCCCCAATGGCTCAGCAGGTGGACCCCGTGGTGTCCGACCGCAACATATCAAAGACGCCCTTTCTTCACATTCCATCGACGCAGGCAACACGTTCCTGGACACTCTTACGGATTTTGTCAATTTGATGCTTGCTGGCAAAGCCCCAGATTTCATTAGACCAGTTTTTGCGGCAGCCAACTTGACGACGCTTGCCAAAAAAGGAAAAGTAGATGACCTGAGGCCCATTGCTGTGGGAGAAGTCTGGCGCAGGATTGCAGGTAAATGTGCTGGTCAGTACGAAACAGCGAGGTTCAAGGAGTTTTTCAGTCCCTTTCAACTTGGTGCTGGTGCGAAAAATGGTGCCGAAGTTGCGGTCCATGCTGCTCGCTCCTTCTTCGAGTTAGCTTCAGACGATGACGTTTTCCTCAAGTTGGATTTCAGCAATGCTTTCAACACCATGCGTCGTGACAGTATTGCTTTTGCTTTCGAAGAGTTTTGCCCTGAGCTTTTGCCTTTTTTCAACATGTGCTACGAGCGGGAGAGTTTCCTTGTTTATGGTGACCACACTTTGCTATCGAGAGAAGGTTTCCAACAGGGGGACCCAATTGCGTCTTTTGGTTTCTGTCTCGGAGTGCATCGCTGTCTCACTGCAATCTCATCCAAGTTCAAGGTCGGTTACATGGACGACATCAGTGCTGGAGACAAGTGGCAGATAGTTTTGCGTGACCTCGCCAAGTTCATTGACAGTGCCAAAGGTCTCGGGTTAAACCTCAATAACACCAAATGTGAAATCACTGTCTTCACTCAAGACCAGCAAAAGAGCGATATGATTTTACGTGAATTCAGACGTGTCTGTCCTGGTATCAGCAGCGTGAGCACCGAAGACGCTGAACTGCTAGGAAGCCCTCTGGGCCATACAGCTTTACAGCATGCATTGGAAGAGAAGAGAGAGAAAATCGAAAACCTCAGCAAGAATCTTCCGTTACTGCCTTCACACGTCGCGTTTTTCCTGCTCCGACATTGTTTTGCCATGCCTAAGCTCATGTATTTGTTCCGCACTGCTCCTACTTTTGTTTTTATGAACTCTGTTGAAAAAATCACCTCTTATATCCGTGGAGCTGTTCAAACTGTCAGTAACATTCTGATTACCAACAGAGAATGGGATCAGCTCACATTGCCTATCAAACTCGGTGGTCTAGGCTTACAGTCACTTTCGGACCTTACTTTGGCTGCCTATATTTCGTCTACACTCGCCACCAGTGAAGACGTCTTCAAAGTCATTGCGTCTCAATACACCAGCAAGTCCTTCAAGAATGCCATTGAACTGTGGTCTGAAACTGTTTCTCCTGATATGCCACTGGAAGACAAGCAAAAGTGGCAGAAAAGCTGGTACACTCCGATTGTTTCTCGTAGGCGGTCGTCTCTCCTAGCTAACACCACCTGTGACAGTGACAAAGTTCGTTTACAAGGATGCTCTGTTCCCGGTTCCGGAGACTGGCTTGCTGCTATTCCGTCTGATACGCTCGGTCTCCAGCTGACTGATGACGCTTTCAGAATTGCTACGGGACTTCGCCTTGGTGCCCCCTTCTTTTTTCATGCAACTGTGCATGTGGCACTAAATGCGACAGCCAAGGCATTCATCCACTTATATGCCCGAAAATCAAAAGTCGTTTCATCAGGCATCAACTTGGTAATGAAGTCATCAGAGACGCGTTGAAATCAGCAGGAGTACACAGCAAACTCGAGCCGACCGGTATGCTGCGTGACGATGGTAAAAGACCAGACGGTGCTACTTTAGTTCCATGGAAAAATGGCGCAGTTTTAGTCTGGGACTTTACCTGTGTAAACCGACAAGCACAGTCAAATCTATCAACAGGCCTCGAAGATGGTCCCACTGTTGCTAACCATGCTGAATTTCGTAAGCGCCAACACTATTCTGGTCTGCCACGCAACTGCATGTTCGAGCCCATCGCCGTGGAACATCTTGGTGGCATCGGAAGCTCGACATACAAAACTCTATCCTCTATTTCCTATAGAATCAAGACGACCACTGGTGAGAAAAGGTCATTCACGTTCCTCAAACAAAGACTCGGCATTGCACTGCAACGCGGTAATGCTGCCTGCTTACTGGAAGCTTTAGAAGTTAACTCAACGGGCTATAAGCCAACTGCTTTTTAACCTTTTGCTGTATTTACAACTATTGAATTTACAAGTACACCTCGTGGTGTTTTAAAAAAAAAAAATTTTAGTTTTTTCTTTCAAACATATGAATCAAAGCTGGAATCCTTGTTGCTCAGTTTGTGAAAAAAGATGCAACCACTGATGAGGTGATACTGAAAATTGAGAAGGAACTTAACAAAGAATTACTAGCCATGAACAAAAGAGACGAGATAAGTGATCATTTATATTCTAAGATGAGATCAACAGGGGGGCAACCCGCCCGTTTGTACGGTTTAGCTAAGGTACACAAGGATGAGACATCCCTACGAACTGTACTATCACTTCCCGGCAGCTCGTATGAGAATCTTAACAAAAAGCTTGCAAAGTTTTTTGACAACATCGATGGAGCAAATATAGAAACCAATACTAAAGAGGCTAGAGAAAAAATAGAAAACATTGCTCTAGATCCGGATGAAACCATAAAATCTCTTGATGTGAAAAGTTTGTACACCAACGTTCCCCTGAAGGAGGCAATTGAAATTGCTTTACAGAAGCTGTACAGCCAGGAGTCTCCTCCTGAAATTCAGAGAGCAACCATGAAAAGGCTTTTGGATATGGCGGTCAGCAAAGTATATTTCAAGTGTAATGATTCATGGTATGTACAAGTTGATGGTTTAGCAATGGGCGCGTCCCTCGCTGTAATTTTGGCAAACTTATGGCTGAAAGAATACGAATTTGCTCTACGACAACAAATACCGGTGGGAACGGGGGTACAGCAAATTAATGACAGAAACGGCTTGTGCCCATGTTGCAGCAGGAAAGTCACATATAGATCAAAGGGGGTTTAATGCGAGAGTTGCTGAAACTGGTATCATCTAAAATGCGGAAAAATATCCGATGACGTATACGAATCGATAACCGAGATAGTCTGGTACTGTGAAAGCTGCTGCCAAGCTAAGAACAAGGTGAAGGATACTCCCCAGGTGAAATTGTTCCTCAGGTATGTGGTTGACATTGTTAGAACAGTCAGAGGGGAGCCGAGTTGTCTTCTCGATGCAGCCAATTCTCTTCATCCAATTTTGCAGTTCACTCTAGAGAAAACTAATTCGGAGGGGAATTTGCCGTTCCTGGATTTGAACATAAATGTATCGCAGGGTAGGCGTGTAACTTGCAGTTGGTATCAAAAACCAACAGATACAGGGACTATACTGAACTATAGAAGCTGCGCCCCAAGTCAGTATAAGCGTAGTGTTATCCAAGGCACTGTACACAGGGTTTTTAGGAGTACATCTAGCTGGGAGCAATTTGATAAGGCTATGGAAACTAATAGGGCGCAATGGCTGACAAATCAGTACCCTGAAAATTGGTCCGCAAAGGTGGCTTCAGACGCCTTGTGCAAGATCATGGAGGGTAAGGGCAAGCCCCTGGGTAGTGACAGGGGTTTGTCAGTTCAATCACCAAAGGATGTGAAGCCTCCAATGCTGATGGTGCAATATAGAGGTAACCAGAGCCAATGTTTTGCTAACAGGTTACGAAAATTAACTAACGTTCAAGTGGTTTTCACCACAAGAAAACTGCAATCATGTTTACCATCAATGAAGTCAGCATTTTCTAATGACCTCAAGTCAAGAGTGGTTTATAAACTGTCATGTAGCGGATGCACTTCCACCTATGTCGGACAAACTGTTCGACATTTGACCACTAGAATTGAGGAACATAAGAAAGCAGACTCACCGATAGGCATCCACCTTCAGCAATGCCAACTTGAGGGAAATAGCGCAGATCTTAGTTGGGAAATTATAGATAGGTCAAACAAACAAACAAAATTGCTAACACTAGAGGCAATACATATCAGGAAAGAGAAACCGGGCTTGAACACGCGCGATGAGTTTACGAGCAGGGAGTTAACACTGAAAATTTAGTCCCAAAATATTTTTTGTTTTTCATTCAAAACGTACATGTCTAAATCAAAATTATGACTCAGAAACTTCCAGACAAATTAATTTAAAAATGCTTAATTATTTTTAGAGGTTAAAAGTGTTTTAATCTTAATAGTAATTTAGAGGTCAACTGTGATTGGCTAATTTTTTATCATGATGGTTTAGAACCAAATTGTATGTAATTTATTGTAAATAACATTTGTAAATTGATGTTTTATCGTCATTTAGAGTAGTTTATTGTAAAAATCCTGACGATGCACATAGTTGCAAAAACGTTTGAAGTTTACTTTTTAGCAAAAATTTCTTCTATTTTATTATGTTTTTGGTGACAGATCTATATTAAATCCATTGGAGATGGATTGACCCTTTCCTCTTTCTAGCTACTCATGTTCTAAAATATCAAACAAAACCGGTGTTAATTCAAAGTTCTATGACATCAGAGTAGGTAAAAAGTTAGTTTACTGCAGTCCTTCAACATATGACAGTCTCTGGGGGCCAAACCTCCGCTCCCACGTTCTTCCCGAGATAACGTTGTTATCTCTCCCAATTTGTGGCACGGGAGGGTTCCGCGGAATATTCCTTCCCCACTGAAGCCTCCTTTCTCACTGTATCTCTCTGCTATCGGTCTTATCGTGTGTGATTGCCACGATAAGAGGCTTCGTTTTTCTCGTGCGACTGTTTCTCACTATATTTGTCGTTGATCTGTTTTTTATTCTTTTTCGTCAAAATGGCCGTCTTTTTTGTATTTCTGAGAATTACTTGCCCGTCAATCGAAATTTTAAAAATTTAAATTTCCGGAATTTTTCGACCCTCCTTCGCAGCACTTTTTTGTTACTAAGGCCTTTAGTCGTCTTTTTCTGTCCCGCCGGAAGGTTGCGCTGTGCCCATCTGGCAGAATGGCACATGTCTCTACCAATAAAATTCAAAAAGTGGCTCTCAAAAATCAAGATTATCAATTTGAAGAAGCATTGAAATAAAACTTCCAGCAAAAAATAAGCATTGAGACAAAATGTACTTTATTTTCTAGGGTAGTGCAGGTTATTTCTCGGGTTATCGTCAAGTAGTACTCCAGTTCTCTATAACTAATCTTACAAATCGCATAAGAAAATGAAATTTATCTACTCCACCTCAACTCACTACGTGTCACAAATGGCATCGTACTACATCTCACTGCCTTTCAACATTTTCACAAAATTTGCACCATGAGGAGTGTCCTAGAGAAAATTTCTTTTCTGACTACTTACGTCATCTTGTCATAAAACTTCTTTTCGCTCTTTGTGATTAAAAACTTGGGACGTGGCACGGCCACGCACCCGTTAAAATTAACTTAACGTCACTCACCAAGTATAATCAGTTATTTATGCGGTCCTATTTGATATTAAAACTAAGAAATTCTGTGGCTAGGAAAGTTATTGAGTTACTCACCCTTTCCGAGCGAGCTTACCCAAACTTACCATTTCGCCACACAGTTAAATTGTGTCATACACAGGTTAAAAACTTCAGTCGTTTTTAAATAGGTAAATATACTCACCTATGTTCTATATATATATATGTATATATATATATATATATATATATATATATATATATATATCTATATATATAAATAGTCATAACTAAAATCAAAAAATTTAACAATTGCAACAATTTTCAAAGTTTGGTCTGACCAAACTATATCAAAACAAAAAGTTTAACAAGTTCAATAATCAAACTTGGTTGATTAGTTCAAGTTTTAACACACAAAGACAATCAAGTTTTCTCTCCTTCTCTTCCTTTCTTGTTCATGTCTTCACTTCTCCTCTTCGTTCCATTATCTTCATTCCATTGCTTCACCATCCTGATTAACTTCACTGTCTTCTAGGACTTTTTCCAACATGTCCATAGAGTTGCGGGCCGTGCCTCAACTCTCCTGTTCCAACAGCCTCGGTTTGCAACAAGGTAGCAGGTCCACATTCACCTTTTGCTCCCGGTTCCTGCAAAAGCTGTTGTGAAGACACAGGCTCACATTTTATTCTAGGTCAGCTCTCAAGACCTCTTTCTTCTCATCTTCAGTTACACAAGGCGCTCCGGCTACTCGCTTCACCGCCGTGGTGACCGCGTTTCTGTGCTTCAGGAATGCTCTCTTATATGCTCCCGGTCCTATATATAGCTGGAAACATTGATAGGCTTCCGTGTTCCTCGACATGTGACGCTTCGCGCGTTCATACATCCATTACGTCATCACTGCACGGAACCAAGGCATCAACCTTTGCCTTGACCATATTCTTTCAATGGCTTTGGGTGTTCTCAGAACCTTGCAGGTGGTTCTGAAAAGATCCAATTTGCGGCTAATTTTTACGTTGCTCAGCTGCTCAGGAGTCGGCACGGCCGTCTCCTGTTCAATTGTGTCCGCGTTAGCCTCCAACCACCTCACTGCCAGCATGGAACTAACCACCACGATTGACACCTGTTGATTCTGATCGGGCAACCCCGTAGAGTACAACTCCTCCACGTCCCATACTAGCATCAGATTCCCGCGTTTGGGGTACCATAACGTCTGCGCCAAGCAGTGGCAAGGATACTCCCCATGGGTCCTCAATATGTTCCTTCGGGTCCGATACCCTGAGGCTCCCAGCAACGGTTCCACCTCTATCATAATTCTGTGCCAATCGTCTTTCTCTTCTATGGTGGGGAATTCAGTGGGTAACGCTCCACTCGCTTTCTGCTTCTGGAACTCGCTCACATTACCTTCGTTCAACCTCATGAACTCTTGACCCACTACGTCTTGCAACTCGCCTTCAGATCTCTTCGGGACTGGCCAAAAGGTCTTCGCCAACAAATCATATGACCTCTCTGACCTTCTGGCCAACCTCACGCACTTTGGCACAGAGAAAAGTTGGTCAATCAACACCTGCTGCGTCCTCGCATCTATCACCACCATGTGTGTAGGATACCTACTATTGCAAGTGCGGAGCTTGAAGCCACCAGATATTTTGAAACAGTAGGTCTATGATAGGCCTCACTATCCTTCAGATTCATTTCATTTTCAAGAGCTTCTCGCCAGATTCCAATCTTCTGCTCTATCTGCAATGCTCCAGGGAATACTTCCACGCTGAGGGACGTCACTAGCTCATGGGCACGCTCCAGGCGCTCAAGCGATTCTATCGAGCTGGTCATGCTTCAAAATCCCAAGGCTGTGGCCAAGTTTGAATCCATCACCCCATGACAGTCCGCGACCAACTCCATGCCACTCTTATCCGACATGCTCAATCTTCCGTACAATCGTGCCAGTTGCCGATGCTGCTCACTCAGCGTAATTAGGCAGTGTCCCAAATTGCAAACATGTCCTTCCATCCCACTATAATGAGCTAAACAGGTGCCTTGCCTCAGCCAATTGCTCGATGGACTTTCCTCGGATGGCTCCGTGGATGGATTGCTCTTTCGCTTCGTCATCCTCATGGCCAGCAGATGGTGTACCATGGCCAGATCATGTAGACTCGCGTCATCATCCAGGTCTAATGTGATATCCGCCGTCATGTCCCAGATTGAACCGGCGTAAGGATGGGGACACCAAGAAGGCTTCATGAGCTCCCACATGGTTACTAGGCTGGTTTTCAAGGGACCGTCCCAAGAACCACAATCAAAACTCACTTGCCCCTTCAGCTCGGGAACTGAGGGTTCGACCACTCGTTCTTCTAAAATAATTCCCAGCTTGGGTTGTTCCACCATCAGCATTCCAGTTTCCTTGATCGGTTCGACCTAGAAATTGAGCACTACGACTTGCTCATAGACGAACTACGCTTCCCTGGCTTCTTCATTCACGAAGGGATTATACGCCATCCCCGGTATGCCAGACACAATTGGAACGACTTCAATTTCCCTAGTGTTGCAAACTCTTTTTGTCCTTTGACTGCTTCAATCAACTCCCGGCTCACTTTCAATTCTCTGTTGGAACACCTTCTCACTTCTTCCAGCTTGCGATAGCTCTCCATATCCTTCGGCTCCCTATTTGGTACAACCAACGGCATATCCTGATATAGTTCCAGGAGTGCCCTAAGGAAGTTTCTTTTGCAATCAACTCCCTTTTGCCGAATGATCTTTATGCATTCTCCCAAAACAGGAGTGGGGATACGATCCACCACGAACCTTGCAAAGCAAAGGGCATCCTTACGCTTAGCCCAGGCTATCGCAGAATCGTCTTTTGAAATCAACGCTCGCAGGGCTTCCATCAACTCCAGCTCCTGTTCCTTTGATTTCAAATCATTACTGGCTTCATATTCCGCCTTCTTGATGCCCATCAAACACCAAGCCAACCGTACTTGCAGGTCAGTTCTCGTGCACGGGTGAGCCAGGTACGCTACCACCGTCGCAGGTGCATGCATCGTCTCGTCGAAGTATATTTGGAGGGCCGCCCTCCAAGAGATTTCCAGTAGTTTTTCCAGCCCGATTTCGTTCGCCTTCGAGGACATTACCGTGCCGTATTCTTTCCGATTTAAGTTAGAATTCTCCGTAAGCCCTTTCAGATATTCCTGCATGGCTCGCTTCTCGCTCCAAGTCATCAGGTGCCCTCTCGCGGAGTTCCTCGCCTTCAACATCTCCACATAACCCCCTGCTGGATCTCCCATGTGGACCGATTCCGGTACAGTGACTCGACTGTACTCAACCACGTCGAGTTGTCGCTCCAGTTTCATCTTGGCCATATTGGTTCGCGAGGGCCTGTAATCATCAAGTCCTCCAGATCCACACTGACTGATGATCTCCATCTCTAGCTTAGTGTCTGCTAGGGTTCGTGCAGTCTTCTTTGATTTCGTGGCTGTTGTGGTCAGACCTGCCAAGAGCATAGGGTGTATCAGGTTCTCTTTTTCTCCCCCGGTCAGCGTCGCACCATCTCCTTGCCCGCTCTCGTCTGAACGACCTGCGCTCGTTAAAGAGGCCACCACTGCGCTGGCTTTTGACTTCACCACTCTCTGGTTCACGGCTCGACTTCCTGTCTTCCCTTTCAGTCGCTTCAGCCCTTTTCTGGCTCGTCTGACGGGTAATTTCTTCGTGACCTGCTGATCATCGGCACTGTCCTCTGTAACTGACTCGGTCAGAACATCAGACTCTATGGAGTTCATTATTTTCTCCAGGACCTCACGCATAATGGGTTGGTTCAATCCCACTTTCGTTATGGGCTGCGTCCCATATCGTCGTATCACGTCCCATGACCTTTCCATGAAGTTCACTCGGTTCCAGGTTGCCCCTGTCTTGCTTTCTAGTTCACTTTGGTATCTCTCCCATTCGCCTTCCGGTAGCGTACTCAGGAAGGATACCCTCATTGACTCTTCAATTTTTCTCCTCCTCGGTGACTCATGGAGCAATCTTTGTGGATCCCTACTTCGGCACTCTCTCGCCTGACTTATTGGGTCCATCGGGGATAAGTCGGCCGACGCCTCCTTTGTAGGGGACATGAAAGACGATGGCGTCATCAGCAACAGACTCCCATCGACTTCCCCGTCGTCGTCTTCACCAAACCGGTACTCCAGCAAGTCTCTCTCCAACGCTCTTAGATCCGTCTCACCCAGCTTTTCTGTCTTACCCCTGATGTCGTCATCGTCCTGATCCATCAATTTATCGCCATCCCCATCAGGTTTTGGCTTAGGTCCTGAAGGGCCTTGTCGTGTGTCTATGCCCGAGTCCGGCCGCGCCGGTACGGTCAGGTCTCCTGCGTGATAGAACAATTCATCATTCACCAGGAATTCTACGGACTCCTCGCCATGTGGTGCCAGGTCCTCTATCGTTATGTATGAGCCTCCTCTGCACTCCTTTACCACTTCCAGCATCACTTCTTTCACTTCTCCTGACCACTTCAGTCTTGATAAGTCATCTGTGGGAGCATACACCTCGTTCCACATCTCAGCCGAGACCTCTGGTCTCCTGGAAGGTGGTGCTTTGATCTTTTTCCTACTCCAAGCATCAGGGAATGTGAAGTCAAATGTGTGCGCGGCTGCAACGTTCCAACTGATGAAGCGCGGCTCCATCCCTTCACTCCACTTCAGCATTCTCCTCTCTGCATCACGAGCTGCTCCGATGCGAGGGGCAATGACGGGAGATGTGACTCCCAACAACATCCTCCTTATCGGTGGGTATCGCGGGCATTGGTCCGGCAGCGGCCTGGACCCGGAAAGCCACGCTTGCTGGTTCTCTCTCACGTGAGCGTAGGCCTCTGGCAAAAGTGGGACTCTCATTGCCGCTCCTGAATCTTTCACTACTGGTCTCAGATTCCAAAGCTTCGGGTTAAACTGGATGTGGGAAAGGTCTTCGCGGCCCATTCGGCACTTGAAGTTGTTGTTGAAATACATCAACACCCAACCCGGCTCCGTTATTCTTCCGAACAGCCTATCGTCGCTGGCCAGCCCTCTCAGCTCCCTCTGCTCTACCCAATTCAGCACGGAACAATCTACGACTGAGACCAGGTTGACATACAACACAGAATTCCTGTATGCCTTGACTTTCACATCCGGGAACACGAAAGACATCACCGGTCCATACACCATGGTGACGAATTCCCGCAGTCCGTGAATCAGAGCCAACGGATCGATCCGCATCTTGACAGCCAAATCTGTCAGCAAGGGCATGCCACAATACTGCTTACACTCACCCGCCTCCGTCGTCGCCACCTTATCTTCTCCCGTGACAGTTCTATTCTGTTGCAAGAGATATTGGAACAGGAGAGTCCTCCAGTCTTTCATTTTCCTGAGTGAGGCGGTTTCCAACTGCGCGTTGAACTCACGACTTGTTCCCTGGAGTTGTTCGGGGTAACACAACAGCACAAGCAAATCACCCAGCCGACCGTAGGTCATGGCAACCAGAGTCAGGAGTCCATCCAATCTCAAATCTGCCAACGCTTGGGTGAAGAGGTTCGCCGGCCCCTTCACGAAATTCTCATGACCAAATGTCACGTACAGGGCTAATATCAGGCCAATCGACAGCTTCCTGATATCCTTGACGAAGCTCGCGATCAGGTTCCGAGATGCCCTCGGATAGCACGTCGACAGGAAGGATGGCGTCCATCCCACTCCCATTCCACCCAAGATAGCATCTGATTGTTCATATTGTGCCCTCGTGGCCAGTACGTCAGCTTGGAACTTGTCCAACGACATCGTGTTCACATCCTGCATCAGTTTCAACATCATACCCCAGGCTAACTCCCGGGCATCAAACAAGTTCTTCAGATACGCGTGTATCTCTTTGATCACTGCCGGCGCATGCTCGAACGCGTCCTCTCCCAAGGTGCACAGTCTTGGTGACAAGTACAACCATAAGTTGTTGTGCGGCTTCGTGCGCAAAGCCATTGCCATGAGATCTTCTTCCGCTGATTTCATGTTTTTCCTGAATGTCCTTTCCTGCTCATTCTCTGCGTGATCCATCTGTCTGAACCAGAGATCGTCAGCCACCTGTTGTACTAACAGATGATCGTCATCTACCCCTGGTCTTAACTTCAGCAACCTGGCGAAGTTGGACAGCTCCAACCCCAGAACCTCATCTAACACCAACCGAGTTGTGCTACAATCTTTGAGTCCCTGTATGGCATTGAAAATGTCAGCCCAAACGGCAGGAAGCTCAGATCGGGATGGGTAATAATTGTTGGGGTCTACCATTCTGTTCGGGGCAGGAATTATTACGTTGAACCGTCCCTCCGCTATCGTTGTGAACATCTTGTACACAAACTGAAGGGGTTCTGGCAATGCAGCGTACCCTGGTGACAACACAACGACCACCTTCACTACATTTTGGGTGAAACGTTATTTTGCTGCTGTTTCTACCTCAGCCATTGCCGAGAGCAATGTCATTATCGCCTCTCCAATGACCTCATTGCTCGGGATCGACCCATCCGTCAGGCGGGACAACAAACCCCTGTTTGCAGATGATCATTCGAGCCTGCAACCACCCTTCGCACACTTAACATCATGCCTATTGACTGTCCCCAGTCCAATTTAGGCGCCGTCAAGAAAATCACGTCGGGCTAAAAGAGAGAACGGGGCGTGTAGAGATAAACCGAACTCGCCACTATCAGGTACTTGGCCGCTTTCATATCCAAGGGATCATAGGCGGCAAACAGGCCGTCACCGACTGGGGCCTTCAGTTCCCCGTATCTCCTGTCATCCCCATCCACCGTGGTTGCTCGGGGGTAGTCTCTTGAATACTCGCCAGGCGTCTGACCGGGTGGTTTAGCAAACTGCCTGTACATCTTGTGATGCTTGTTGTTAGGCTGGCTATCTGTCTGAAACTTGCCCTTACGAGCAGGTGGCGTCAGTTCCCTGGCTCTCTGGCAGACGTCCGTAAGAGACCGGGTATTCAGAGGTCCAAAGGTATTGTCCTGAGGCAATCCATTCAGGTCTGCATGCTGGAGCGTAGTCGTGGAGCTGAACTGCTCCTGCTCTGCTAGCAGCCAATCCACGCCTGGTATTCGATATAGTCGCGACACTGTGGGTCCTTCTCCGCCAATCATTCTCATTGCGTCCTCCCGACACGTCAAGGTACTCATGTTCAACTTCGTTGACATGTCCGTCTTGTACTGTCCCCAATGACTAGGGTCCGGACGGTTCCAAAGCAGCACGCTGCTTGGTTCAACTCCTTCCACCGGCACAGCGCTTATCGACGGTCCTGCTGCTGAAGCAGGGTTTGCCGTAGCGGGAGGGTCGTTCCTCCTAGACACGGTCTGGGAGTTGTTCCTGTTCTGATCAACCGATCTCCCAAGTCGGCTTTCCAGCGGTTGTGCTCTGGGAGGAGGAGCAGTCCCTAGCCTTTCTCTTATGTTTGAGCTCGGAGTGATGGATGCAGCTGTAGCCGTCTCCGTTGCCAGGGGCCCTAGGCGGTTGACAAGAATTCGGGCACGCTTCCCCTTATTCTACCTCCTCCGGTCGAACTGGTCCAAGCCAGAGAACTGGTCGCCCTCGACTCCTGCTCCACTTCCGTCAACTGCGTCTGAAATACGTCATTGATCCAGTGTCTCCCTCGTTGAGTGTTGAAATGTATCCCATCTCTGGTGAGCGCGATGTGATCAATCATGCGCAACATCTTCTCGAGATCCAGAAGTCGCAGCTCGCCAGGGTTGTTTCTTACCAGACTGCGGGTCATTTCGTTCCACCGGGTTCTGCAACTACGGTGCCCACCATCGGGTTCTGTGGTATCGTGCACAGCACCACAAGCCTGGGCCTATAATTCTCCTTTAGTTCGTTCAGGAGGCAGACCAATAGAGGCTCCCACTTGCTCTCCAGAGTCACTGGGGCTCTCGAGACGTCGTTGGTTCCCAGCATTATTACCAGCGTATCCAGGTAATCTTCGCTCTGGAACTCCATTATCTTCATGACCTGAGCCACTGAGGCTCCTCCAAAGGACAAAGCGGTAGTCTGACCATAGACGAAGATCTCATTCAGATCCCTCACCAAACTGTCTCCTATGATCAAGTGGCGATTCCCTGGGGGAATTACCTGGTCGCTCGTAGCGGGGTTCCAGCTCATATCATTCAGGCAGGCTCGAGGATGTTTCGCGGCCCCTTGCGTGAACTGGTGACGTGCCATCAGATTCTTCCTAATGTCTTCCACGCGAGACTTTTGAACGGTTCCGCCATGCGCAGTCCCCGAGGACGCTACCGTGTGGGGTGCTCGCTCCGAACTATTGGATGAATGATCACGACGTTGGGAAGGGACAATCCTACCCAATGTCCGCCCAGTGGTTCTGTTAATCTCATCCATTGTTGCTCTGGCCACTTGATTGAATGATTCTTGAAACTGGGGAGCGAGATAGGTGTCAGAAGGGTCTGGTATCGTGTTCCTCTGACTGAGGCAGACTGTTGTGTCTGCTGAGGAGCCTCGGTCCATCTCGATGTACACAGTTACTGTACTCTTGTCTTGGGGCGTGTGTCCCTGGATCCCTCCGAGGACTTCATCGTCGCCAGAACCTCTTGTGACACTTGGCTCACCTTTGCCATATACAGCTCCTTCAGGTGCTTTATTTCATCATCCTTGTAGGCCACCTGCAGATCCTCGTACTTCTTTTCCATTCGTCTCTTTCTCGAGCTATCGCCCTATACTCCTGGAGTTTGGCACACAGCTCGCTCTGATCTCTCTCTTTCTTCTCCAACGTCTCAATCGTCTCCGACGTCTGGATCTCTGTTTCGCTCACCCTCACTCTCTTCGGAGGAGAAGCGGCTGTTGGAGAGTCGACTGAATGTGACGGGCCTGGCCCATCACGTTGTCTTTTCGCTCCGATGAGCGGCTGCGCAGGTTGGATCGGCAAGGGCATCTCACCTAGCCGGTGGTCCCTCTGCGCACCTAGTCCTGGCTCACGAGCCAGGTCGTGGCCAGACATTTCTCCACGCCGCTATCTCATCAGTCGGTTTCGACCTCTCTCGGCGGTCCCGGAATCACCGAAGGCCCACATCAACACCACTTCTCTAGGGCCATTCCCTCGACCCTCTCGTCCTAACGCATTGAGGAGCGCGACCACAAACATCTCCAGCCCCGGGTCTTCTCGTGTAAAGTCACAATCGATCAGCCGCTGATAGATCTCGTCTAGAGTCGCTCCTAGACTCGCTGAGAGGAATTCCATTAGTTCATTCGTGTCACCCATTTCTTATCGTGTTGATTCTTGTTATCGTGTAGTTTCTTCCGGATCGTTTGATTCACTGAATTCAATAAACAATTTCTGATCAATCAAGATCTAAAAAACAAGTCGCGACTTAAAACCATCATTTTTGGATAAAACTTCATTCAAATCTTTAAAACTCTTCATTGAAATTCTCTTCTCAATTCTGACTTAAAAATTTAGCACCAAGGTGGATCGTCCACCTGTATTTTTGCCAAGTTAGCACAAATGAGCGCTGTCACCGTGACTACCTGGAGTACTCTAGGTATTTTATGACACAAAACATAAAACATATCATAACAATAACATAACACATAAAAATCACACATCTACACTATCACATACAAACATAATCCCTAATATTGTACCTAAAACTTAATCATAATCTAAAACTTGACCCTAATTCTTATCAAGTGAACTTAATAAAAACCACTTACCGCCGAATGCAATTCCTAGCATATGCTCAGATAGTATTTTTTATGTAAGTAAACCTCTATGTCAGTTTCTGAAAAATCACATGTACAAGGGCGTACAACTCTCTCGGATGTAGCTTTCCCCTATTAGGATCATATACTGGTAACGAGAGAGAGGTCACTCCTCTCTCAACCAGAAAATCCCTAAGTCGAGTCAAGGCCAATACCAAGCCCTCTGGATCTACGTGTTGCCTATCAGTGGCCTTAGTAATCAGGAAACACAAATATTTCCCTGGTATCTGTGATGCAACAGGGGGCAGCGCTATCATCCCTCCCACACCACGCCTCTGTTTCCATAAAAATTCGATGTTCTTATACTCTCTTTTGAAATCAGCCGCTAGTGCTGTTTTGAAGCTTACGTCCGCGGTTATCGCTATAGCGCATGTGCGTTCCGTGAGTATGAAATCGCTGTCCATTATGACGGTATTGTTTGAATAATGGTTCGTTAGGTCAAAATACGATTCAAAAATTTGTCCAAAAGGTGGTTTTTTAGCATTCTCGCCCTCTGTCTCTAGTTCTCCGGTTTCTCTTGCCAATTTCAATTTTTTTATTATCAGATTTTTGGTGTGGGTGAGTCCTACCCCCACTCCCCGGACAAAAATATCCATCGACGTCCCCGTCGATCGCCCAAAGTCTAGGAGATTGAGGTTGGATTGTGGAACACGTAGAGGACCATCTGGGGCGACCCAGTTGGACTCGGTATTGTCATGACTGACGTATTTGATGCCGTCTTTATCGACGTCCTGAATCGTCGGGATTGTCTCTTTTGGGTCTGTCGGCAGATCATGGAGCCATTCGAGCACCCGCAAGTTCGTTAGTTCTTGCTCATGAGTCTGTTCCGCTTCTGGTTCGAACTCCACTTCCGGTTCTGATCGATCGTCGATCCAGTCCTGATCCATGTCATTCACCCAGTCGATTTCTTCTAGCACCGCCACTTCGTCCAGTCCGACCAGCGATTCCATCATATCTCTTACAACTATCCTGTCTACGACGAAATCCTAGCCGTACGGATTGTATTTATTCTTGTTTTTTCCTCTCTTGCTCTGGCGTGTTTCCATGGTGAGAGGAAAGTCAGGCTGTATTCCTTTGTCAATTTCGATTTGTTCCGGGCAGTCCCAGTCTTCCTCGGCATAAGGTAGAGTTTCATTGTCCACCTCTACTCGCTCGGTCAACTCCAGATCCAGTGGTAGGTCGCAATCGTCCACCACCTCATTCTCGTAGTTTTTGTCGCGAGTACCCCTTTCATTCACCTCAGAAGCAGGATCCACTATCAAATAGTCTCCCTCTTGCATGTCCGCTGGGATGCACCAGTCCTCTGACTAGGCATTGTGTGGTTTGATATTTTCGTAATGAGCTGCTCTTCCAGTGCTCAATCGATAAAAACGACCTCCTTGGTGCATCTCTGTTATCTGAAATGGACCACGCCATTTCTTTAATAATTTCTTGGTTCCTTTTGGTGGAACCACTTCCTGGAACACCCAGACGTAGTCGCCAACTGAGTAGGCTTTTGCATCGGCTGTCCTTTTATCAAACCTTCTTTTTTGTCTAATTTGCGCCTATTGCGTGTTCCTCCTGCATAAGTCATTGAGGTCCTGCTGTCTTCTAATAACATCCCGCACGTACGTTTGCGGTGCTGTTCTCTTCCCCTCATATTCAGGCCAGAAAAACGTCAACGGAAGCGCTTTTTCGTGACCCGTTAGCATCATGTGCGGACGTATTCCCGTGGTGGAATGCTCCGTGCTGTTGTAAGCACCCATCACTTGCGGCAAGTGCTTGTCCCAGTCATCCATGTAGCGTGAGCAATAGACTCTCAGCATGGATACCAGTGTGCGATTTTGCCTCTCGTTTAGGCCATTCGTTTGCGGGTGATAGGTGGTCGAGTGGGCCTGCGCTACCTGCGACCTTTTCAATCCTTCGTGAGATCACCCACGAATGCTTTGCCATTGTCCGATTGGAATGTGATGGGGGCAGCCATGCTTCGCTATCCACATATTTATCAAATGATCGCATGTTTCTTCCGCCGATGCTGTCATGCAGGGTGCTGCCTCCGCATATTTCGTAAAATGGTCGATCATTACTAGCACCTGATTATAGCCCGTTGCTGTCATGCAGATCTTCTGATGATCAATTTGCACCACTTCGTTGAATCCCGACGACTCTATTGAATGTAGGGGAAACTTCAGTTTCCTGGGATCCTTCGCCTGTTGACATGACAGGCATGCGGCAATCCACTTCTCACAAGCCTTCTTCAATCCCTGCCATTCGAATCGTTTCTGTATCCTGTTGTACACTATGTCCACGCCTTGGTGGCCCATCTGATCATGTGAACGAAAGAGCAATTCGGTCTGATACAACTGTGGTAACACTATCGAATTGTATTTATAGAGGACCTTGTCATCCTCTTTACGTTTACAGGCTACAATTCCGTCCTTGTTCAGGTACAACAAGTCTTTTCTATTCAGGTAGAATTGTTTCAAGATCTTGTAGCTGTCTTCTTCCAAGTCTCCCTTGTCAGGTGCTCCATTCTCAATCCATCTCTTCAGACTGCTCGTCATTCTATCATTTCGTTGAGCCCTTAGGAGATCCGACAGCCTGTACCTGGTTTTCAAATACGTCTTTACCACGTTCATTTGCCCACTCATTATTTCCGGAGCATGAGCATCGTCCATCAACTTAACACACCATATCTTCTTCAAGGGTGTTGCTTCCTGAACGGATGGCTCCAGATTAGTACGGACGACTGTACCGTGTGGTAGTAATCTGGTGGGGCGTTTCGAAGCTGCTATCAGCTCGAGCTCATCCGGGGCATTGTCTACCACAGTGCCCTATTCATCTGAGGTGTACCTGTCCCTGTCTGGATCCTGATGCATTTCTCGGTCCAGTCCGCGCTGCTTCCAGTCTACCAACAAGGAGTGGATCGCGATCTCCGATATATCGGAATTGGAAGTTTTTTCAGATGTGTTGTCCCCGAACTGGGGCCTCGAGTCATCACTTGAGCCGAGTGATTCCCCAAAATCATTTTCCAAGTTGTCTGAGATGTTGCCGACTCTCCGGACAAAACTCGGTCCCTCGGTTGCCTCGAACTCGACTCCCCGGACAACATTCTATCCCTCAGTTGTCTAGACAACCTCTCCCCGGACAAGTCGTCCTGTACGGGCTCAAAGGTATCAGACTCCTCGGACAAGTCGTCCTTGACGGGCTCGAAGGTATCAGACTCCCCGGACATTGTCTCGTCCCCGGACGAACAATCTGAGCTTGGCTCGTAATATTCTCTTGCATCCGTGAAATGCACTTTCCTCGTGAAGCTAGATCTCGACTTGACCCTGACTTCTTCAGTGGTTTGGGTCTGGTTTAGTGTCCCATGTTCAGTGAACGAAGTTCTCAACAAGACCTCCCTCGGCATTGAGCTCACCAGCTGGTTGACTATCGACCTCCAATCCCGTTCAACACCTCGATTGCGAATGGACACTGGCCTCTTCTCTGTTCTCGCAGTGACAGTCAACCGCTGCATGGTCTCCATCCACTCACGATCATGCCTATCCACTTCCCTGTCCAACAAGTCACGGAGCTTCCCCATGACATCCGGTGCCACGTTCACCGTCCTGTTCAATAGAGCTATGCTGTTTATACCCAGCCTGGTAAGTTCTTGCTGTACCAAGTTGGATCGGACTAGCAGATCCAGCGGACCGGGCTCGTCCCTGGCTAAAACCTTTATCTCCGCGGCTGTCTCCACTGGAAGGTCAGGGTGTCCGGGTATAGGATGCCCTGACTTGTCTAACAACCTAGTAAAAGGCAGTTTGTCGTAGGTTTCCTTGTCCAGAAACGAAAACCCGTCTTTGATTTCCGATTGGTTAGCCTGCTTCTCCTCGAGGCGTTCATAAAACTCTGTCTTTTTACTGAGGCTATCTGCGTTCTGGTGCTTATCACGGGTATGGTGCTCTATGATCATGTGGTATCCATCCAGGCGCACGATCCAACGACCAATATAACTTTGGTCCATCGAATAGGTTTTCAGCCTGGCGAGGGCACGATTATCCACACGTAACTTGAAGGGATCACTCCCCAAGTAGGCCCTGTATTTTTCCACGAAAGTGATCACCGTGAACATCTCCACTTTTTGTGCGCCGTACTTCATCTCAGTATCACTCAGGACCTTACTCCCGTAGGCTATCGAACGGACAACCGTTCTCCCGTTCCACTTCTGCTCCTGGTGAAGTATGCCCGATGTCGCAACCACTGATGCATCCGTGTCCAGCACGAACATCCCCTTCTCTGTTGGCATGCCGAGGACCGGTGCCTCGCAAAGTTCACGTTTGATGTTCTCAAATGAAACTTGTGCCTCATCAGTCCAAGTGAACTTTTTGCCCTTGTTTCTCATCAACCGCTGCGTGGGGTATATTTTGTCAGCATACCCCTTGTTGAACTCTCGATAATAAGTAGCAAATCTCAAAAAACTCATTAGTTGTGTATCTGTTTTAGGTGCCTTCCAGGTCAACGCCGTTTCGACCGCTTCAGGATCTGGTCTCACTCCATGCTTATCCACCAGGCGGCCCAGATACTTTATGGAGTCTCTGAGGATTTCACACTTAGAGGGTTTACATTTCAGGCCCGCCTGCTTGATGCAAGTAAACACCTCATCCAACCCCTCTATGCGGTCCTCTAAGATTGGTGTTGCAATCACGAAAACATCGACATAACACATGATGAGATTTCCGTATTTCTTAGTCACGCTCGTGAGTGCCTGGGCCATCAGTCGCTGGAATGTGGCCGTCGCGTTGCACAATCCGAACGGCATCCTCTTCCACTGGAACAATCCCAGCTCGCACGCGAAGCCTGTCTCTTCACGATATTGCTTTCGGAGTGGCACTTGCCAGAACGCAGAGCCCAAATCTAACGTCGTGAGGAAATTCGCGTCTCCCAGCTTGGATAGGCTCTCATCGATGCGGGGAATCGGGTATGCGTCCTTCATAGTCACTGCGTTCAGATAACGGAAATCACAACAAAACCTGAGTTGCCCCCTTTCTTTTTCGCCATGACCACGCCACAAGCCCACGGGGACTTCGACGGATCGATCATGTCATACTCCATTAACATCTCGATTTCCTTCCTGCAGGCTTCTGACTTGTGAGGGGTCATTCTTTTCGCCCCTTCCCTGTGAGGTACCGAGCCCTCTTCTATCTCAATCTCGTGTTCTACAAAATTACAGCAACCTATGTCGGCCTTATGTTTCGAAAAAACGTCTGCGTTCCGACTTAGCACCACCCTGAGCGAATCTAGTTCCTTGTCTGATATTTTACCCTTAAAATGTTCTATCTCAGGTAGAACCAGTTTATTCGCTGCTAACTCTTTTTCTGTCGGCCTCTCGGGAAAGTTGGAACAACTAGACAACCCATCATCTGTTTCCGACTTCATTGAAACCAATTTCCTAGAAGATTTCAATTCATTCACTCTCTTCAATATACATTCTTGGTTCGCATGCAAGGGACATTAAGTTACATCAAAATTTTCAAGTTCTCCATACTCTGAAAGTCTGTGTTCAGAGGCAAAGCATAGCCAAGTTTCTTTCCCCTCTGTATTGTCACTGTTGTTGCTTCTGTGTTCAACAACACACTGACACACAGTCCGCTCTGAGTGAGTGAGAAGCTTCTTCCTAAAGTAGCCGAGCTTTTACTGTTTGGATTTGGTACCAGACACACCTGTCTGTCATTGCTGAGTTCATTCAAGTTCCTCATCCTAAACGTCGCTATTACGGCTTGGTTTGGTTTCAATCTAACTTTTCGATCCAGAAAAATTGGCACTTTGGCCTGCTTAATTAAGATCTTTTTAAGAGGTTTCTAAAAATACTCTTTCTCTCAGGATCCTTGATCCTAATCAACCCGTCATTGAGATCGATCGTGACATCAAAGTTGCGTACGAAGTCCCTTCCTAATATGAACTGATCGGATTTGTCCAAATTCTCCACTACTAGGAAGCTCATCCAAAAATGCCTTCCTCCGAGCTGCAGTGAAATGATCGGGGTTCTTCCAGTCACATAGATCGCTCCCTGATTGGCAGCTGCCAACCTGATGTTTGTCGGTATGAGATCCGACCTTTCGAAACCCATTTCGGTCCAAGTTTTGACTGGCATGACACTAACCACTGCTCCCGTGTCTAGCAGTCCCTTGACTGAAAGTTGTCTGCCTTGCACGTCCAGCACGTGTGCGGCCAGATTGGCCTCGCAATCTATGTGCACCGCATCTTGTTCGAGCATGGCGTTGTGTCCGATTCGTCTAACCTTCAGCTCCTATTGACCAATGTATATCCGGCCAATCTGATCGTTCGCATCAGTTACGTCAGCTTTTGTGTAGATATTGATGCCATCCACATTCATTAGAATCGGGTATGTGCCATGGACTTCGATGTAATGTCCATCCACTTTCATCAGTCTCGGACCTCCTGTCGTGAGCAGCGCTCGCACTGCCCTGGAGTGCAGTTTGGGATCTTTCTCCCTCAGGTAGTCTGCATAAATGTACAGGTGGACTAGTGTAATCTCGGATGGTTCACTCAAGTTCTTGACCACCTGGTGCCCTGCGACTGAGTAATGGACATTATCTTTGTCCCTTCCTTCGTCATGCCAAAACTTCTACCAGATATAACGTTCAGTTTTAGTCCCTGCTTCCTAGGTTCCTCTTTGTCTTCTTTTTCCGTCGTTTTACCCAGAACATTAAAATTTTCCCGAAGATCTGTGCTCTCCAGCTCCGACCTTACCCATTGCTCCACTTCTTTCGTGGCTAGCTTCTGTTTGACATTTTCCAACGCTGTCCTTGCCGCGAGACCGTAATTCACCTTGAGTGGGCTAGCCGACTCTGCCTCCAGGTTCGAGGCTACCACCTCGTCAGTGTCTTTACCTTCTTAGTCGTAAAGGTGCTCGGTGTCGTCTCCTTTCTCCGAGACTCGGCCTCGTTCATCAGACGTGCTCGACTGGCCTTGACACCAGAAAGCGCCTCTTCGTGGAGGGGATGTTTCGCGTCCGCCACTGCATCCCAAAACTGAGTGCAATCCGACTTGAAGTGTCCTTCCAAATTACAGAAGAAGCACCTCGGACCATATTTCATGATGAGCCCTTTGACGTACTCTTCGTGATCCTCGTCGGTCGCGTCGACGTCGTCGAGAAAGTAGCCTATTGTCTTCATGTTCTGTTTGTATGCAGAACACGCGGAAACGTGATGTTCCATCGAACCACAATTCGCACACGATCTCCTCTTATCCATGTCATCGCGAGGTTTGTACCAACTGGAGTTCACACCAGTGTTTGTCCCGCTGTAGTTACCATAATTGCTGTAACGGTTTTGCGCCCTCGGTCTTATGAGTAAATACTCGCGTGACTTCATACGCAAATCATCGGGCGTGGGTACCTGGTCAAGTGACAGGGTGAAGTGTGTGGCCAACATCGTTTTCAAATCCTCACTCTTTACTCCGTCCATGAAATTCGAAGCAATCGCCAAGTTTCGCTCGGATATTCTCTCATCGGGATTGCTTCTCCTCCTAAGCAATTCAAGGTCGTCCAAAAATTTGTCTATGGATTCGTCATCTCTTTGACGCCTCTTTTCGAACTTCACCATAGCCTGGTGCCCTTGTACTCCAGAGCCGAAACGATTCAGCGGGATGTCGAATATCTTGCGAGCGCTGTCTCCTTCATTGGTTCTTTTCGCCATTAGACAGTTTAGTGCAGTACCCTCCAGGTTGCTTGTTAGCGCGCTGCACTCTTGTTTCTTGGAGAGACTCTCTTCCTCAAAGTGCAACTTCATCACTTCTATCCAAGTATCAATGCAGCCGTCTGACTCGTCTTTGTATGACTTCGGCTTTTTCAGTGTCCTTCTTGACCTCTCTCCTCTCTCGGTTGACTTTGAGAGTTTAGTGATGAATGTCTCGAGAGATCTATTCAGAGGCTCAAACATGGAGGCATACATCGTTGTGTCCTGTGAGACTGTAGTCAGATCTGGCACTGAACTGACTTGTGGCACAGTTGGCAACCTTGTCTCCGGAGTAGCATCTGCCTCCGGCGGGACCGGATTCGTCCAGCCAGGCCTCGACGGGGCTGCCGTTGGCCGCTCCCTATTCCTAGGTTCGTAGTTCGTTCTTGAACTTTGCTGGGCCCTGGCATAACTGCCCGTACGATTTCCATTATTCGCATGGCGTGAGCGCTCCCATGGGTTGGAACGCTCCCTCCCAATTGCTTCCGCATCATTAAGTCAGATTTGGCATCTAACCTTTTTTCCAGGCTAGTCATCGTATGGGCGTAGGTAATATCATGATCGTTCAACAATCGCTCGATCTCTCTTGTCATCCTAGCCTCTCTTTCCTCTGACTCCTTGTTTGCCTGTGCCAGGCTCTCCGCCAGGCATTGATCGGTGTTGCGAATCAATTGAGTCTGATCAACCCTCGCCTGCGACTTCACGTGCGTTAGTTCGTCTCTCAAATTATCTCGACCCTGGTGAGCTCTCTCGTCAACTTGATCTATTCTCTTAGTCATGTCTCGTCTCATTTCATCCAGACCATTCATTACGCCAGCGAACATGTCACTTATATCGCCAGTTACCCCAAATGGCGGGGTTAGTCCCAAAGAAGATGAGGTCAACTGCGGCTGCAGCCTGGTACTTGATGACGCACCGCCTTTTTGCTGGCTCATCGACGTCATCAATCTGCCGAACGTTGATGACGCTCCCATCTTTATCCCATCTGACAAGGGCCTGGTCGGCGAGGCGGACGACGCCTTCCTGCTCATGTCGTTCCTTGGACACGGTGTGAAGTTCACGTCCGGATGGGTTATCTCCGGGTGGTCATAAATGGAAGATAAACCTTCAGTTCGTAGTGACGCCATGCGCTCATCGTACAAAGACTTGCAGCTCTTCTTGGCCTTCGAACCCGGTTGTTCTTCACTCGGGCTTATACTCAACATCATCGCGTTGTTGCTCTGTTTGGCCAGAGATGAGTGGGTATTAGCTGGATGTGAAAATTCTCTCCTCCACCAATGACTCTTGGTCTCCGATTTGAACATTCCCCTTAATAACACTTCCTCTCGCGGCTCGACCCCGGAACGCTCCGAGGTGTCCTCCATCCTCTCAACTTCCTCCCGCTCGAGGTATTCGCTCGGCTCAAAGTCGGATCGACTAAGCGTCCGTTCCCCTTCGTCAAAGGAGTCCACAAGCGTTTCGCTCGCGGGTCCGGCCTCGGCGCTCCGCCCTTGATCGCCATCGAGGTTTTTCTCACTCCTTAGTTTCACTCGCTCACTGAAAGATCAGGTTGACCTTTAGTCGAATCGTTTTCAGCAAACACGTCGGAAGCGCTGCTAAACGAAGATTGAATACGCCTAGTTTTAAATTTTCTCGTGCTTGCCTTGCTCAGCCTGGGAATCTTAGTAGTCGATCCTAACGAGTCCCTGCGCTGCATACTTTGTAACAAATAACAAAATTCTTATAATTTAATGGCGATGCACACGTACCGCAAACAAGTTCAAGTTAAATTACTTAACGCTGCCTGTTCGATCTCGTAAGTATGAAAAATGTCTCTTAGATTTCTCAATGACAATCTTAGTGACTCAGCTAAAATTACACTTAGGGCCTGCTCAGTATTGATATAATGCTAACTCAACCCTTTTGTATAGTATAACAGTTTCACACAATTTTCACAAGATATAATCAATACACAAAACACAATTGATAATCAGATAAGAATATCCTACAGGTGACAGCGACCTTTCATCAGTGTCAATTTACCGCCACACTCTTATCAAGTCACTGCTTTGTTAAAATCAAACAATCTTTGGTAAAACGCAGTGATGATTCAGAAACAGATCAATAAAACTTAGTCTTAAAGAAAAAGACTTCCCTCAATCGGAACGATCCGAAAGAACAAAGCCCAGGACACGGTCTTCTCAAGTGAGTGTGTATTTGCCTAATACACCCACCGAGGTCTTCTTTTAGGTGTCCTGCGATTGCCCGAGCTGTCCTACTAAGTAGCTCAAGGCAACCTCTGATCGAAAAATTCTAAAATCTATGAAAAAGCTCACCCACACCCGGAACGCTCCAAGTGCACGAGAGCAGGGAACAACTTTTTTCTCAAGTGAGTGTGTATCTGCCTAATACACTCACCGAGGTCTTCTTCCATGTGTTCCCGGATTGCCCGAGCTTTCCTATTAAGTAGCTCAAGGCAACCACACAACCAAAATCACAAACAAAAAACAATTTTGGTTCGGGTACTTCTGATACACCCGATCTAGAATCCAAAGTTGATTAGGAATTTCCGGGTCAAAATGGGCTCCTATGATCCTAATAAACACGCCTACTATCCTAATATGGTCCTAATTAAATGGATTTTTTCTGTTTCCCAAAATGCCACAGAAGGTTTCCTCAAGTTTCAACAAGGAGGGTTGTTAAGAGGTTTAAGTCTCTTCGGAGGTTTACTTCGGAGGGTTGTTAAGACACTTAGCCTACTTCGGAGGGCTACCTCGTAGGGCACCTTAGCCACCCAAGTGACTTGGGAGGGTTCCTCTTCACTCACTAAGGAGGGTCAATTAGAGGCTTAATATGCTCCGGAGGGTAACCTCGGAGGGTTCTTCCAAAATTTTCATATTTTTTAACCTCACTTAGAAGGGTCTTCCACTAGCTTCAAAAAGCGTCAAAACAAGCTAAAAGCTCTATGGGGGTTTGTTTTAACTTCTTCGGAGGATCCCGTGGAAAATTTCCACTAAGGAGGGTTGCTAAAGGGCTTAAGTCACTCCGGAGGGTTACTCCGGAGGGTTCCGCAAAAATCAAGAAAACGGGTTATTTTACCGCGGTAAAGTCTCCAAAGGCGGTCCAGCTGACTTAAAACTAGGTTGGCTGACACGGTCATCCTTCCCAATAGGATAAAAAGGTGATTTGATAAAATTTTCTGCCGCTCGGAGGGTTACCTCTAATTTGGAACCTCCGAACCAACAAATTCTAAAAAAATTTTCTTTTCCGAGGTTATCAACCCAAAAACGGTTGCCATGCGGAAAAGTGGTCCAAAACGTCGACTTATTGTACCAAAATTATCCCGATGGGTTGGCTAGTCTTTGGTAAATCGCCAAAAACGTGTTTGTCCAAATGGCCTTTTTTCACCACCTATATAGGTTCTAAGAAACTTTTTCCGCAATTCCTATTGAAAGTGCCTAAAAATACCTGAAACGAGCGTAGTAGCCTTGTTCGGCACTGGAAAAATGAAAAAAAAACTGGACCAAAATTGGTTTGGAGACAAAAATTTGGCCAATAACTATCAAATTTGGACCCTCCGATTCCTTCCTTTTCCAATCCTTAAGTCGTTAGCTCTATCCACGGAGCTAATCGGAGGGTTACTCACGAATTTTTCTGGCAGTCGAGCACGTTATATTAGCACGCTCCTAACACAAAAAATTTTATTGCTCTAACTCTAAAAACTCAAAAACTCGATCCCCAAAACAGATTGACAAAATTCAGAAAATTATCGAAATTTTGATGGAAAAATTTTCGCTTTTCCCAACTTCTACTGAGTCTTTTCTCACGCGGTTTCTTTAATCAGGGGATCGAATTACGTAGCTACTCCCTATATAAAAGCGTTTTGCTGTTCTGAAAAGCTCGGATATCCAAAAATTTGGGGGTCTATGGTTTGTCAAAAATCAGTAATTTTCGACAAGATTTGGGTGTTTCTTGGGTCTAATTAGGAGGTAAGTAATAAATAATAAGGATAATAACCCATTAGTAGTCGTTAATGAATAGTACTATACCCTCCTTTGCACCAAAATACCCGAAATAAGACCCTTAATTCGGAAATTTGTAATCGATGGAGGGTACAATCGGACCACGCCAATCTTGCCCCCCACCACTTAAGTTTTGATGAAATAGTACCCGAACGATACTAAAATTGTTTCAACGATACCCAACAGTCGTTGTGGATGTTGTCCCTGATGTCCTTGTTGAGTGTGGAACACGTCGGTCAGCTTGCCACTCTACCTTCCGGCCAACGGCAAAATCACCATTAACGTGCTTAAATACTCAAATTACACTCAAGGGAGGGTATCCAACATTTGATCAAAACACACAATCTTTCTATCAGAAATGATATAAATCAATCTGAAACAACAACAAATAGGAAGGTCAGATCACATCTCGTCCGGAAATAGCATATAAACTGTCACTTTATGTTTTTTTACCTTTTTTGGTCTTTTTTGGTTTTATTACTGTTTTTTGTGTTTTTTTTTGTTTTCAAATAAATTAGTTTTAGACTTTTTCTTGGTTATATACTATTTTTGTTTGTTTTTACGCTTTCTCTTTAATTGTTTTTGGTCCCGGGACCTTGGGACAAGCGGGCTCATGACTTGCCACCCAACCCTCCGGCCCCCGGAATTTTCGGTGTTAACTAAGTAAAAAAGGTAAAAAAAAAACTGGGCGGAGGGTACGCACCTTCCCCCTAGTACAATAACGGTCATTAAGGCCTCTAACTTGGGCATACTCTAACATGACTCAATGTCAAAAAGCTTCCCTGCTGCTAGTGCATAACTAACAGCTTCTTCGTATGCTTCAATATTGTAAAATACCTGGCAGAAGAGGTTTCAATTAATTATGCACTGATAATTGTTGTTTGCGAGAACATGTTTCATGTCTTTTTCTTGAACTCAACGTCCGTTGCAGTCAATTTATAAAAAAACTAACCTTTGACGCAACAAGTGCAGCCAATTGACGCTCAGGGAAACTTTCGTCATCGTATATTCTCTCGCTACAATAGACAACAGGTAATTGGTTTCCATTGAGATTGAAATTATTTATTTAAAACACGCCTACATTTTTTCAATTGAATCAGCTATTTCTACCCAGAAAATGTTCGACAGATCGTCAAGTCGTTTGAGCGCAAATACTTGAACAACTACCAAGCATGAATTGAATCTATTTAGCTATTATTCGTCGTTTTTTTTCTGATTAACTCACGCGAACGTCAGCTTCATGGTCGTCCAGAAGCGAAATGATCCCCTCTACAAACAATCAAAGTTCTTTTGGTTTGTAGCTTTACAATTAAATCTTCGGTATTTCAAAAATAGCTAAAGAAAACCTGCTGAAGAAAGTCGCATGTTTAATCTAAATCAATCTGAAATATGTTAAGTAAAAAATCTTGCGCTTCTACCACACCTAAGGACAAAATTGAACGCAACAAATTAGATTTTTACTTTCTAAATTTCCCAATATTCAAGACTGTTTTGGACAACAATAACTCAAGAATTGACCAAACAAATGACCACAACTATCCACTATGCAAGTATCGACAGTTTTATTCAAGCTGTTACCAGCAAGTCTAGATCATCTGCAAAAGTTTTTCTAGGGTAGTGAACACTCACTCAGGTTAGTGAAGTAAATAGTTGATCAGACGATGTTTAACTGTTTTACAAATCACAAAACAAGCAACTTATTTTCATACATTAGAAAAAAAAGCAGAGCAATCTAGCAGAAATAGAAACAAAATACTTCACTCAAAAAAACTATTTGAACAAAAAAAAATGTTGTAACATTCGCCCAAACATTACTCAGCGACGGAGCGTAGAAAAAGTACCTATTAACGACTGGCAGGCGTCAGTTACCTTAATTCCACTCGTTTTTCACCGTCTCGACCTTGCCAGTTGATTTTCTGGTCTATTAAGGGCTAAGTAAAAAGTTACTATTTTTGGGCCATCAGTCAAACGACTTTTGATCAGCTTTCGTTTACATGCGAACACAACCACATAGCTGAGTCTCCTGTCCTCAGACTACGTGATTGCTACTAAAAACACGGCTAGAATACCCTATTTTATTATGTTTTTGGTGGCAATTCTATATTAAATCCATTGGAGATGGATTGACCCTTTCCTCTTTCTAGCTACTCATGTTCTAAAATATCAAACAATACCGATGTTAATTCAAAATTCTATGACATCAGAGTAGCTAAAAAGTTAATTTACTGCAGTCCTTCAACATATGACAGTCTCTGGGGGCCAAGCCTCCGCTCCCACGTACTACTCGAGATAGCGTTGTTATCTCTCCCAATTTGTGGCAAGGGAGGGTTCCGCGGATATTCCTTCCCCATTGAAGCCTCCTTTTTCTCTGTTTCTATCTGCTATCGGTCTTATCGTGCGTGATTGCCACGATAAGAGGCTTCGTTTTTCTCGTTTTCTCGTGCGACTGTTTCTCACTATATTTGTCGTTGTTCTGTTTTTTCGTTCTTTTTCGTCAAAATGGCCGTCTTTTTTGTATTTCTGAGAAATACTTGCCCGTCAATCGAAATTTTAAAAATTTAAATTTCCGGAATATTTCGATCCTCCTTCGCAGCACTTTTTTGTTACTAAGGCCTTTAGTCGTGTTTTTCTGTCCTGCCGGAAGGTTGCGCTGTGCCAATCTGGCAGAATGGCACATGTCTCTACCAATAAAATTCAAAAGGTGGCTCTCAAAAATCAAGAATCTCAATTTGAAGAAGCATTGAAATACAACTTCCAGCAAAAAATAAGCATTGAGACAAAAAGTACTTTATTTTCTAGGGTAGTGAACACTCACTCAGATTAGTGTCGTAAAAAGTTAAAAAGCCGATGTTTATTACTTTTACAATATAACATTCGCCCTGAAGTACATATCGCAGGAAAAGAAAGCTAGGTTCTGAAACGACTGTCTAGCGTCAAAACACAGCTTCACATGCTTTTAACCTTCTCTACCAAAGCCAGTTTAATGTGTGGTTACTTTAAATCGAGTCGACAAAGTCATTACTATTTAAGGCTACCGGCCAGATCGCGTAAATTAACTTAGTTACATGCAATATTAGTGAGCTCATGACTGGGTCTAAGTATCCCCAGACCACGAGGTCACTCTTAAAAAAAGGGCTAGTAGTTATTATCATATCACTATTGTTTTTGTTCAGTAGATAAAAATCATCATATCCATCGGAGATTGATCAACCATTTCCCTCAAATCCTAGCTTCAAATATATCAAAAAACGACATCTAATGTTATTTCATTCAATTCAGCACATATCCGGAAGCAAAAAGTTGTTGAAAATACAGTTTCAGTTTCTTTTCGAGACCCCTCCGGATTCTCGAATCCGGACGAAGAGCGGTCTTGTCGGCCTTCTGGAAGGGTAGTAAACTCCTCCCGTTACCCCTCCGAATTCTCGGGAATTGCTCGATGACGACTGTACAGTTACAATCGTTACAATTCGGAATGTTCTTCCGTAAATGTCGTCAACTATAATTGTAACATTCGACCGGAAGTACATATCGACAAAAAGTAAAGCTAGGTTATGGAACGCCTGACTACCGCCCAAACACAGCTTCATATGCTTTTAACCGTCTCTACCAAAGCCAGTTCAATGTGTGATTCTTTAACATCGACTCGACAAAGTCAGTTTTATTTTGGGCAATCGGCCAGATCGCGTAAATTAACTTAATTACATGCAAAATTAGTGAGCACATTGCTGGGTCTAAGTATCGGCAGACCACGAGGTCACTCCTAAAGACAGGGCCACAACTTGTTATCATATAACCATTGTTTTTGTTCAGTAGATAAAAACAATCGAATCCATCGGAGATGGATCAACCCTTTTCCTCAACTCCTAGCTTCTCATTGTCTGAAAACGAATTTTGATGTTAATTAATTCAATTCAGGACATATCCGGAAGCTAAAAGTTGTTAAAATGTAGTTTCAGTTTTCTTCGCGAGACCCTTCCAGGTTCTGGAGTCCAGACGAAGATCAGTCTTGTCGTCCTTCTGGAAGGGTGGTAAAATCCTCCCGGTACGCTTCCGATTTCTCGGGAATTGCTCGGTAACTATTGTACAGCTACAATCGTTACAATTCGGACAGTCTTGATTGTAATTTCAATACAAATATCACATCTTTTCTTCACTAGTGAGAGTCAATGTGGCTATTTTCTAGCGAAAATCGGTCGGTTCTGATTGTCGCAGTTTTCAGTGTTCGCAAATATTCAAGGTCATGACGTGTCTTTATATTCGAATGAATTTTTAAAAATTACTTCGTCACTTCAAATTCACGTTTCCCCATTCGTCAAAATGCACAATTAGCACTGGTAATCCATCGAAACTCGGAATCACTTACAAAATTTCGATATTGCCATGCATTTTGGCGCCATTCTGATGGAATGTCACAATTTCTAATGTTCGCTATATATTTTTTGTACGTCTTGCTTGTCTTAGTGAAAATGTTTGTTCTGATTTTCGCAGTTTTCAGTGTTCGCGAAAAAAAATTGTGACGTGTCACGCAGGCCCAAATCGAAATTTTACAAATTGATTTGTCACTCCAAATTGGCCTCTCCCATTTCGTTAATTTGATGATTAACACCGTTAAATCATCACAACTGCCAATTTTCCCACTCGGCTGCTATCAATAAAGTTTCGATGTCGTCATGCATTTTGACCGCCATTCTGAAATAATGTCACAAAAATCACAAAACAAGCAATTTATTTTCATACATCACCAAAAAAAGAGCAATTTAGCAGAAATAGAGACAAAATCATTTCAGTCACAAAAATAAATAACAAAAAATCTAAAAACAGTCTCTTCCGATAAAAGTTAATGGTGGCTCTCAAAGGACAAGTGTTTCAATTTGGAGAAACAATAAAACACAACTTCCAGCGTTAAAGCAAAAAGTACTTTATTTGGACAGAAAGTTACCGTGACCACAAGCGCCGAGACAGACGATAAAAGGTTGATTCAGAGAGAAAAATCTAGATAGAAAAAGTAGCCTCTGGACGTGTCTGTAACAAAAAAATTGGAAGTTATTATAAAAGAAATACCTATGAAGTCGGTCCTATAAAAGAAATATATTTTGTTTAGGTTCGAATTGAAATTTTTCAAAATTTCGAACTGTTTCTAACATGCTTAAGTTTCTCACAGCAACTGGATTACAAGAAACTGAAACCAGAACAGCCGAATAACAGACAGAGTAGACAAAGAGGCGCAAAATAAAATGAAAAACCAACGGAAGCGAACTAGCTAAATTACGATCAGAAGTCATTTATGAACAAGCCGTTCTGGCACAGAAGGCCAATCAACGTTTAGCTGATAAATTATCCATTGCCGCAAGGGAAACTGAAGTGTGAAGTGAGGAAACTGAAGTGTGAAGTGAGGGAAGTGAGGGTTGAAGTGTGAAGTGAGGGAGATTCCAAGCAGTGACGAATTTGGAAAAGCTAATGGATGCAAAAACTGAACTGAAGATGCTCCAATTGCTCAAATAATACCAATTGTTCAAACAAGAACGACAATTCAAACAAGTAGAGCGGCTTTTGAAACCCTAATTCGCCAGAGGCATCCCCGCGGCCAGATTCGAGT
Source organism: Symsagittifera roscoffensis (assembly GCF_963678635.1). Taxonomy (NCBI): domain Eukaryota; kingdom Metazoa; phylum Xenacoelomorpha; order Acoela; family Convolutidae; genus Symsagittifera; species Symsagittifera roscoffensis. The sequence continues at coordinate 61,300,901 of NC_087065.1, read as the reverse complement.
TGCGAGCCTCGGAAGGGGATCTTTGCAGAGCGGCTCCACCAAGGTCCTGCTTATCGAATATAGCGCGGCCAAACACGGTAATTCGACAGTAATGAATTGCGCCGTTCGACAAGAATGACTTCGAAAAATGCATGTCATCGATGAAAGTTTTATGGAGCAGTTTGGTGGAAAGATTTACTGTTTTGAACGATTAACAGCTTTAATCGGTAAATTGAACAAAATCGGAGGAATCAATTTAGATTGAAGTGATTAGTTTTGAGATTTCGAAATAGGCTTGCATGACTCGTATTGATTTTTATTTTCACAGCAGTTGAAACCGCGAGAAAGAGACAGACGATTTTCGCGAATACAATGCAGACGTGCGACGAAATTAGAAGACGATAGAAATTACAGTCGACAAAACTTGTAGAAAGTCGCTCCGAGTTGTAGCGATTGTGCAGCTACAATCGTTACAGAGCAATTCACGAGAACCAGGATGGCTAACGGGAGAGTTTGCTATCTTTCCTAGTCGTGAGAAAGACGTTTTCTCACGCGGATTCAGGAAGTCGGATATTGGTACCGGAGAGGCAACTCCCATCTGTTTTTAAACAATTCTTAGCTTCCCAGAATGGCTTGAATTGAGTTTAAACTAACATCAGGTTCAATTTCAAATAATGAGAAGCTAGGAGTTGAGGGGAAAAGTTGTAATTCCGAGAAATTCCCGAGAATTTGGAGGGGTAAC
>NC_087065.1:61215537-61299980 GCF_963678635.1 Symsagittifera roscoffensis | reverse complement strand
AGGAGCGCAAGAAAATATGATCTGTTAAAAAATGAAATGAAAAATTTTAGTACTTATTGGAATATTCCGGATCAAAATATGCAAAGTTTGTTCCTTTAATACTAGGGACGCTATGTCTGCCAGCTTTTAACTGTTTTTTTGTTTCAATTGAGTTAGTCAAAAATGTGTTTCTAAAGTGTTAATTTTCACACATTGAAAAAAAAAGATTTTTAGGATCACAAGATTTCACAGGGAGTGTTTTTGTATTTTACCAGTTGTTTTGTTGGATTTCTATTGTTCACCATTCTCTAATTATATATCTCCGATTATACAAAAGTGGATCAATGATAACCAGAGGCGACAGAATTTTTAGTTAGGGCATGTCATAGCCATGACTTTTTTTGCTTGATTTTATTGCTTTCAAAGACTGTTACTCGATTCTTGCGTTCGAGAACTAGATGTGACAAAAATTTATATGCGGTCTGGTCTGCCCAAAAAAAATAGAAGATAAAATAGAAATCCACGATTATAGATTAATAAAAGTAATGGTGTTACCTGGTTTTTGTTCCGACTTTCGATACGAAATCAACGGAATATTTGAGCTCGGGGTGGGTTTTTTTTTCTTCAGACAAATTTCGACTTTTTAACTAGCCATTTTTGACAGAATTTTTTAATATCATTAAAAAAGTAATGTTGTCTTGAGCTCAAATTTGAAAAGAAATTTTACCTGTGATCATTTTTCGTAAAGTTATGAGGGTTTAAAGATTGCCATTTTGACCAATTTGGGACAATTAACGCGCGATATATTTCGCGCTATTAACGCGTAAGCGAGGATTTAATCCGTCTTAGATTCTTCCCAAATTGGTTGAACGAAGCTTTTTCGCCATAATTGATATGTTAAAAGGAACGAAATCTATCCTTTTGTACTTTATATGGCGTATGGCGGGATGATTCCCCTGCCGATCCCTTTGATACTTTTTCAGAAATCCATTTTTGGCCGACCGACCCTAAAATTATTCTAAAGGCGCCTTCGGCGCCAATATATACTAACTTTGAGGGGGAGCGCGCGCCAAAAAAACGCGATTTTTTTGTCAAAATTTTTCAAAAAGTGCCCAAAAACGGCTTTCGGGAGAGCTCGAAAAATCAATTTGATTGACCTAAAAAAAAGTCGTCAAAATTTTGGAAAATTTTTTGAAAAACCGTCCCCTCTCGAGAAAATCCTAGATCCGCCCCTGATCGTGGATTTCAACTTTATCGTCTATACTTCTTTCTATATTTCTTCAAAATTTTACTATTTGTTCAAACTCTTGTATTCTTTTTTTTCTCGTGTCGTATGTCCCTTGGTTCTCGGTATAGAGCTCACCGAAAGCAGCATATAGCCATGCCTGAGGCTCTATTGAGATGTTGACATATTGAAATACTCATTGCCATTCACATCATTGTTATTTGCGATTATGCAATTTCGATTTCTTAGAAAGTTACTATGTTCGCAAATGGCACAATTAGCTATGTGCATCAGCATTTTAGTATTTGCAAGCTATTTGCAGACATCACCTAAATTCCCGTCTGTAAAAGTTCAATTTATGAGCAGTCTTTTCAAGTTGAGCAAGCTTATTTATACGACACTTCCTAACAACAGGTACTGATGATGCAAACATCCGATAGTCACTCATTTGCTCCAGTTAGTTTTTTGAGTTAGGACCGAGTTGGTTAACTCATAGAGTAATTTCGGATAGGGTACACCGTCTGCTCGTCACGCTATCTTATTTTCGGCCGGATAGATTCGTGCAACTTCTTAGTCTAATACCGATCCTAATCTTACTCTTATACTATCTAGTCTCAGGTTGTTTAACTAGTCTCTGCTAGGCTCAATAGATCTAGGGTATACTGGTCTATTGCGGCTGTTGAAGTGCTCGGGAGAGTCCAACTAATTTCTAAGTTAAATTCAAATCTCTCTGGTGCTGAAATTACAAGTAACTTCAGCACTTACAAATAAGTGGGTTGTTAGTTAGATGGATCATGATTGGTTAATATTAAATACTTTACATTGGTAAAATATCTAAATTATCCAATCATAAAATGTAGTTTAGATCAGGTTCCACCCATCCGGGTTTTACAGAGTTTTTTAGAATAGTTCTTCTGCAATTCGAAGGATGGATGATGGACGTTGGTGTTTGGCGAACATCTTATTTCTTCTGTTTCCTTTTTGTTAAAGAAGTTCCAGGAAGCTGGAGTTAGAGACATAAGACGTTGTGTCTTCTAGTGACAACGACTAAGTCTTCGCAACAAACTCAAATCTGATTTCAGAATGGTTGGCTATGTCAGGTTTTTCTGTTCTGCGTGGAGAACTTCTTTTGTGTCTGATCTAGTTTGGGAATGGCGTGAAGATTGTGCGTGGAGGGGATGCCTGGTTACTCGGATCTGTACGTATACTTGAACATCGAGGTGGTCATTGGTCTAGTTCAATGAAGTCCTTTTCTGCGAAGTCAAGTCGTACTCTAAATCCTTTGAGTTGTGATTGTGAGTGGCATATCGATTGTGGTTGGTCATTCTCTCTCGAGTGTAGTGGGGTCGTTTTGTCTTTAGATGTTCGTCCTTGGTGTTGTATTCTGATCTATGTATTGCATAATGTAATTTACATTTTATAAAACATTTATTAGTTTAATATTTTTTAATTATGATTTTAGTTAGTTGTTTTCACAAAAGCTTTTTGTTTTAGTTCGGTTATTTTGAAGAGTTACTCACACTTGAGTAGCTCTTATTAAAAATAGAGGTGTAGTCACAAAGCGTGGATGTAGCGCGGTGGGTTAGGCCGGCTATAGAGCATGCTCAGGACGTCCTTCCTGGTGGGTTAGGCCAGGAGTGGGAGTATGATTTCATGCGGTTTTTGTGAGGGGTCCTGTTATGTGACAACGTTTTATGTTGGGTTTGTTGTGGTTTTTCTTATGTCTTGTTGGTTATGTCCTTTTTCCAAAAAGCAAATTGTTCGTGGTATGGGTTTGTCTTTCGACTTTTTTGTGTTTTATTATTTCTTTCTTAGACTTTATAATAGTCTTCAAAAGAATAAATTATCCAGTTTTAAACTGGGTTAATCCGGTTTGGGTACCGTTGGTTTCCTTTTCTTAGTCATGCTGTTATTCTATGATTTGTGGTATTTAGTAAGCTGCGTTGGTTAGTTTTGTTTAGTATATGATTCCTTTCCAACCGGGTTAAAGGAAAGTTTGAAACATGTTATTATATATTAGAGTTGTTGAGTGTGAAAACTTGAAACTGAAATTCATTATTTTAAACAATTCTTCGTGGGCGAGCTGTGCGAGTGTGGATAGAATTTCTGTGCGAATGAATGAAAATATCAAAAGGTTAGTACTGCAATTGCATTTTATTAATTTACTGCATAGAATTTGGAAATTTACTGCTAGTTATGGGGGAATTTTAAGTTACAAATTTTCATTATAATTAGATTTACTGCTTGTGGGGAAAATTTTAGAAATGAATTTACTGCATTGGTATTAAATTTATAAATTTATAAGTGTAAGAGATTAATAGAATTGTTGAAATCTGTTTGATGAAATTTGCGATCTTTATTTGTTTTTTGTGGTTTTTGTAGGTGATCGTCGGATGAAGGCTAAAAATCTAAGGAAAACATGGATAAAGTATGGTGAGTTTTTTAATATTTCAATTAGTTAGTTATATTCATTTAATTCATACTTACCTGTTAGTCGTCGGGGAAAAAACCGTGGGGGAAGATGTCGTGAATTAGTTCTGAAGTTGTTAGTAGTTTAGCTAAGATGCGGATGATATTTTTAGTCTGAAGCAGTGGCCAAAGCAATTGGAGTGCCTTGATAGTGGTTAGTTCTTCAGTGCCAACTGCAAACTCATAAGGTGTGTTTTGGATTAGATTATATAATTTGTGATTGAATTTAGTGTTGTGGATGAATTCTAAAATTGGGATTTCTATAGGTTGTACAAACTCGTGCGGGATAAGGAAGGGTCGGGATTCTTCGGCGTTGAAGGTCTTGGTGATGGGACAGAAGATGTACATTTGGGTTATGGGGTCATAATTACGAAGAATACCATGAAGGTTAGTGTCTTTAATACAATATGTGAAATTTAGGAAAAATGGTGAAGTGTATTTGGAATTAATGAATTGAAAACGATGGTGTGGTTGTCTAGAGGGTGTGTGTAGGTCAAAGTGATTTTGGATGAAGCGATAATAACTATATGTGTGGGTTTGTTTAGTGCGCAACATAATATCGTGTGAGCAGTGTAAATCTCTTTCGTGTGGTGCAAGGAAATGAAAGGTTAGTGAAAATATTTGGAAGCGTTCTTTAAAACTTTCGTATGCTTGTGTGTCTGTTAGTGCTTCTGAAATAATGTGATCAAACTTTCGGTCGAAGATGTTTAGTGTAAATATATATGGTGTCTTGATGAAAAATTTCTCAGTAATTTGTGGATTAGCGAAGCGATCGTCGTCTAAGAATTGATCTTGGTTAGCTCTGATGATGTTGTGATCATAGTATTCGAGTGTATATTCGTTAGCTCTAGGTGCAGTGTGTGTTTTTAGTGATTTTTTATATCCAACGTAAGTAAATTGTCTAGCGGTTAGTGGTGTAGTGAGTCGATATAGCATGTCCGTATTTCGCTCTATATCGATGTGAGTGTTAGATAAAGGTAAGCAAAGAGGGTTAGTAAAATGATAATATGAGGTCCAAGAGAGAGTGGGCATTAAAACGTATTCATCTACAAAGTTGCGTGTTTCGTTAATGTCGTGGGGGGTGTTTAAGGTGTATTGTGGGAATGAGGGTAAGGTGATGGCTAAAAATTCTTTTGTGTTAGTATGCTTGGGGTGGTTGATGTATTCACGGGCTGTTCCTGGTTTTGCTGGGAAAGGATGGTTGGGGAACTTTCTTTTAAAAGTGCGGTAAGCTCTATTAGTGTTGAGTGAAGATTCAGTTGATGTGGATGATGGTGCTAATGATTCAGTATAATTTGAAGAGGGTGTAGGGGTAGGGGGGTTGGATGAATTTATTGTGGAGGAGATTTGGTTTATGGTTGGGGTATTAAGGTGGTAGGGTTGTTGTTGAAGGGTAATAAAATTATCTAGCTCTGGGGAGATTCGGGGGGTGTCTGGAGAATGAGATGATTGGTCAGAATGGTATGAGGAGTAGGTTGGGGTAACTTGGGAAGCATAAGAGGGTGTGGGAGTGATTGGGTCAGGGTTATTGGATAATATGGGTTGAAAAGGGGGTTGAGAAAAATTAGAAGAGTTAATGCCTGATGTTACAAGAGTAATTCATGCCTGATGTTACATTACTAGATGGAAAATCGGGTGGCGGAAAAGCAAAAAGTGGTATTATTGGGATTAGAGAGGTAAGATTGGTTGGGTGGGAATTTGATCGGTGTAGTGATCCAAGTTGGCGGCTCATCGTGGGCTAAAAAAATGATTATTTTGAGACTGAAAAGCGGTGGTATGGGGTTGTTCAATAATTTGTTCATAAGTATTATCATCTTGTGACTGGTGTGTCATTATATGTTGGATGGGACTTTGTGATGTGGTGAGTCGAAAATTTGGATTATGTGTGATGGCTAAATTTCGAAAATTTCGTGGGACTAGGGATAGTGGATGGTTATTTGGTAGGGCTGGTAATTGTGGTGCCGTTGGCGTTATGTCTACATTGTTATGTTCTTCGTCGTATGTATTTTGTCGTGTTGCTATTTTTGTGTTATATTCTTTTATTTGTGCGTCTAAAAGAATTTTGTTTATAGATGTAGAAAAGATTCCAAAAAATCCTGCAAAGAGTATGCGTGCTACGCTTGCTTGTCTGTTTACTTGTGTGTGTATAGCACATGTGTTGTAGATTCCTTTTAAAAGTGAGAAAAGAAATCCAATAAAGTTAAACATTGCGTATAAAATAGTCAATTTTTCTAAGATGTAGTAGGGCCATCCTAGAAAATCGAGGATCTCATTTTTGAGTGTAACAAAGCTAAAAATGTTAATTGGTGATATATCTTGGGGACGGTATTTTTCACCGTTTAGATATATATAATCTTTAATGTCTTTAAAATATCCGCTATAGTCTTGCGTGTAGATATCGGCAAATCCTGCGGTTTCTGCAAGTTTGCGTAAATTTTGGTCTATTGATTGTCTTTGTATAGTGTCCATTTGTGTTAATAATTCTTGGAATTGTTGTGTTCTAATGTGATGTTGAATATCTGATTTTGAATAGATTCCTATTGATTGTAAGTCTATATTTGGGTTTCGAGCAATAGCGCGAATGCTTTCTGGTGAAAATTTTTTGAGTGATTGCATTAATGTGGGATATGGAGTGAGAAGATAATATTTATTTTCATCAGGGTTTAGTTGTACTACATTGTGGCTGTTTTCTGATCCACATGGGACTGCGGTATCCCAGAAATAGGTTCTTCGTGAAAGTGTATCCACGAAATGTACTTTATTCTTATAAAAGATAGGGATTCTTTTATAACATCGTTTATCTTCAAAAACGTATAGTGGTGATACTTTTTTAGTACAAGTATAAAACCATAAGATGTTTCCTTCATAGTCTAAAAAATTTGATCTATTTCCAGATAATAAGTATCCTGCATAGGGTATTTTTAATACTGCTAGTGCAAGTGATTGTAATATTTGTGTTCGTTCTAATTCGCATAGTTGGTGTAGTGTTTCTAATTCGGAGAGTGACATTTCTTGAAAAATTCGGCTAATTGTTAAATCTAGTTTCATATCTAAATGAATATCATAGTGGATATTACCGAAATATGTAGTATTCATTAGTGATAATTCTTGTAAGCGTGTGCTTCTGGTGTCATGGGGTTTTAGATGTCCACCAGGTTGTCCGTTGCTTTTTTCAAAATTAACTGGTATATAGGATGTTCCTTCGTTTGGAGGATGACCTGTGGCATATGGGTCAATTTTTACTTTTCCAGTGGTCATGTCGAATCCTTTTTCGTATTCAACTAATATTTCAGAGTATTGTGTTCTGTGAAGTGGATTCCTGTATTTACATGCAAGTTCTGTTTCTTGATATATTTGAAAACGTGTCAATTTATTTTCTATATTGTCTATGTTTCTAAAATTAGAACTTAGTTTTCGTGATGGATGGACTTGTTCATATGGAATTGATTGTATAAAATATTTTTCGTGAAATTTTATCATACGAGCGTGTATTTTTGCTACTTGAAATGTTGTACATGTATCTTCGGGGAACCAAACAATTGTTGCTTGTGTTCTCGTTGTAGGGTCGCAATAACCTTGATCATTTTTACAAGGTAATCGGATTCGTTGATAGATCATTGTATTATCTGATAAATCTCGTGTTAGTTGTATTTTTTCGAGTTGTATTTTCCAATCGAAAAACATTATTTCTTGGTATCCTTTATTTTTTGTGTCTGCTTTGCAGTTTGATGGGTCATTTATACCAATGTGTGGTATCCAATGTTTATCGTGTAGGTCATAGGTTAATCGTCCGTGTGCGCCGTTATACGGGTATTTTTCGTCTAGTTTTATATGTCCTTGGTGTCTTTCAAGTTGTGATTGATGTACAGAGTCTGAAAAAACTTGAAAATTAACTAATTTTCTTTGGGAGTTTTTATTTTGTGTGATGTTTAGTCTAAGTAATTCATTTTTACAACCGTCGGGATTGAGATGTAAAAGACGTTCTATATTACTTTGATAGAATGATTCATGGTCAAGTCGGTTTTTGTTTCCGTTCGAGACTTGTGAACAATGTACTTTCTTTTCGGAAAATGTTGCTGTGAATTTATAACCTGTAACTGTTGTTGCTCGGGCTTTTGAATAGAGTGTTGCTATTACATCTGTGGTTTCTATAGCTTGTGGTTCTGTTTCACATTGTGATACTTGATTTATTGCATATTTATGTAGTGTTTTTTGTTCATTTTCTTCACAATCGTAATGTGTTACTAATAAATCTTGTGGTCCTGTACGAGGGGAAGGGTTTATGTTTTGATTTGAGATTACTAGAAAAAGGAGTTGGAGAAAAATTAATAATTTTAGAATATACATGTGTATGATAATCCTGAGTATGGATTATAAAATGTAATGTAGCCAATTGTGTTTTTGGTATATCTGTCGTATTTGTATATTACTTCAGTAGTTATAAACGGTGGTGGTAGTGATTGAGCTGTTATGTTAGGTGGATTTAATGGGTAGGGATGTTGGGTTATATTATTTAACTTAACTGTGATTTCAAACTTTAATTGTAAACTGTTTTGTTGGAGTATTTGAATATTGTGATCACGGATATCGTTGTGAATATCTTGGCGATATTGTAATCTATTAAGTGCCCAGTTATGAAGGCGGTTACTTTCTTGATGTTGTCCAAATAATGGTGGAGGTGCTGTAAATGTATTCCAATCTAGTCTTAAAGGAATATTTATTGATGATTGTTCTCGATATCTGGCGTCGAGATTATTTGGAAAATTTAAGTTAAAAGGTGGTGGTGAAATCTGGCTTATTGATGGTGTTGATGGTAGTGATAATGTTTCTGGTAGTGATGAGGATGTTGTTGTATCCGTAGAAATATCTATGGGGTCATTGACTAAATTTGGTTCACCTTGTGTAAATGAATGTGTAGTCCAATATGGAAATCGTGATGTTTGGTTTGTGGGGTTGAAAGGATTTTCACGTATTTGCTCAGATGTTGGTGTTGAACCTAAGTAATCTGATGGTAGGCTTGAGGTGCTACGTTGTGAAAGAAGCGTAGGGGTTTCTGGTAATATACCAATGGGGTTTTCTGGAGTGTTTTGTGATGGGGATTGAGGTATATCAAAATGAACTCGGGGAGTTTGAAGATTTCGGTTTCGTCGAGGATGTATAATTTGTCTATTTATTTCGACTGTATTTTGGTTTTGACTAGGATTTCTTATTCTACTTAGTTCTTGTGGTAGTGTTGGGTATAGGTTATATGTTGGTTCGCTTAAAAGTGCTTGTCGTTGAACTGGTTCTAGTGGTTCTGATAAACGAGCATGTCGTTCTTCAAAAGTGTATGGATTGTCTTGAAAAGAAATTCGTGTAGATGTTTGAGGATTTTGAGTAATTGAAGGTGGTGTTTGGTTATCTTGGGATGATGTCGGTGAAGACTGACTTTGTGACTGTTGGGTAGCAATTTTTGATAGTTTTTTGAATTATTACTTTAGTGAGAAATTTTGTGTTTATTATAATATTCTTCCAAAAAAAGAATTAGAAGGATTGTTGCTAGGGCAAATGTGAGGATTGCTTTCTTTATACATTTACATATTGTCAAAATGAGGGATGATAAGAATGCTATGAAAATTACAAACAATAAAAAAATATCAGTTCTACTGAAAATTGTTCGTATCATTTAGACAAGTTATATGAATCGTACCTGTGGATATAATCAAGGGTTTTGGAAAGTTGGAGGAATAGTTCGAGTAGAGTGTAGAAAATTAAAAAAATGTTACAAAAAATGATTAGGATTATTAGAAAAGATTCAAGTATATCAAAAAGAAATATTATAAAGGTTTCAAGTATTGTAAAAAAATGTTTAAGATTTATGAGTATTTGAGTAACTGATTGAGAGAAGAGCATTTAAGAAATGATCTCTTGGTCGAATATTTTTTGCTGTTTGAGGCGATTTTCTAGTGTGGTCGGATTATTTATTAGTTTTTTGACAAGTGGGTTGAGTTTTGTAAAAAATTGTTGGGGGCAATTTTCATGGTGACTGGGAGGTCGTCTTTTTCTTTATTTTTGTTTGTCAAATGATCCGGGGTATGGTGAGATTTTTATACTTTAGGCTAATTAAAATGTTCATTTTGTTACTTTAGGCTAAGTTAACAAATTTGCTTTGGGGGTATTCGTGGTCTGAGTTGGGGAAATATTGTTGATCTTTGGGTTATTAGATAAGGGAGGGGTACGGTATTATGGTGATATTTATTTTAGTTGTCAAGTTGGAGTGGTTTGCTTATTTTTGACCTGGAGGTCGTAAAGTTATAGTTATAGATGTGCCTGGAGTTCTATATGATTCGTCTAATTGGTCTTAGTTTGAGTTAGAGAAAGTGACGGATTGGATGAATCCTATTGGTCTATTTTGAACTAGAATTATTGCTTACTTGTCAGCATGTTATTTTGAAAAATGTAAGTGAAAAATGTTTCGAAGGTTTCAAGATAGTGAAGTATAATGTTAAAATTACTTTTGAAATTCCACTTTCTTTAAAATTTTAGATTGGGGGATGAATATTTTATAGTTTTTACGTGGTTGATTTCGGAGTCTTGTTGTTTTTCTATTTTCTGATTTGTCGATTTCTTGGGGTATTATTTGTTCGGTCATTTTTCTATTTTTTCTTTGTTTTGGGGATTCTTTATGGTTTTGTGTATTGTTTTTGGTGGTGGTTGGTTTTGTGTTTTGATTTTCGGTGGGGTTATCATTTTGTTCTGTGTTTTTCAGATGTGGTTCATTTTGAATGATTTTTAATCCTGTGAAAGAATATAATTGAGTTAATTCGCGGAGTGCGTATTCTTTTGGGTAATAAGGTAATAGGTTGTTTCGATGTTGAACGATTTCTTTTTTGTTTGAGTCGGTGATTTTATATGTGACATCAGTGGGTTTTGCAGTTATTTGGTATGGTCCTTTTCGAAGGGGTTGTAATTTTTTAGAAATTCCTTTTTGAGTATTAAAATTAGGTATTAAAACAAATGTTCCAATTTTTAATTCGGAGGCGGGTGTAAAACGTGAATTGATTTGTTCATTAATGTTTTGTCTTTGTAATAACTTTTTTGTTATTTTTTGATAAATTTCATTGTGTTTTTTATCTCTATTTAGAATCCATTCGGTGTGTGTACCGGAGGCTAGTTTAAGAATTTGTGGGTGATGAAAATGATCTTCATCGTGTGTATGTAAAGGTAGGTTATAACAAATTGAGTCTTTATTTGGTTGACAATAACCTTGTGCGTTTTTATGAGAATTTGCTGTAAACATTATTGGTTTGCGTGGCTTTTGGTTAAAAACCATTTCGTATGGTGACATTCCTAAAGTTGTCGTAATTTGTGAATTATACGCTAAGGGAAATAATTTTACATCTGCTGACCATTCGGTATATTTTGTATCATTTCCGTTGATGATACATCTAAGATATTCTTGTAATGAACGGTTCATACCTTCGACTAAGCCGTTTGTCCAAGGTGCATGAGATGTACGTGGTTTGTGTTTAATGTTATATAAATGACATAGTGTGATAATTTCATTATTTATGAATTCTGTACCGTTGTCTGTAACTAAAATTTCTGGTAGTCCGAATTTTGCTATCCAGTGTTCATAGAGTGTTGTGTAAGCGTAATAAGCGTTACAATGTGGTACTGGGTTAAGTGCTACATAATGTGTAAATGCGTCAACAATTACCATAATGTAGGAGTTTCCTTCTGATGAGGGTGAAATTGGTCCTTTAGTATCAAATGAGATACGATGATTAAAGTACAAACTTTGTCCTTTAAAATCTTGTTTTTGTGCTATTTGTTTTTGATTTGGGTAAGGTTTATTTAGTTGACATACTATACAATCATTGCATAGTACTTTTATCCAAATTGGTGCATTTGGGAAGTAAAAATTTTGTATAAAATTTGAATATGTTTTTTCTGATCCAGAGTGTCCTTTAATATTTTGTGTATGTGAAATATTAAAAGCTATAAGAATCATACTTAAAGGGAGACAGGGAACTGTAGATTCATTTAATTTGTATTCTAGAAGGTCTGTGTTTTCGTTAATTGTTGTATTATTGAATTTTCGAAAATATCGGAGGAGTGTTTTATTTCCTAAAATGGTTGAATCTGCTTTGATAGGTTTAGTTTTATATTTGTGCCATGATTTCAGTTGTCGAATTACTGGGTCAAGGTTTTGATATTGTTTCAGTGTTGAAATTGTAATTGTTTCTGTTGGGGGGAGAAAAATGTTTTCGATTTCTAATTTAGATAAGGGTATTGTATCAAGTGGGTCATGGAGGTCAAAAACTTGATTTATTGTGTATTTTGAATCATTTGTTTGTGGTCCTGATAAATTTATTTTATCAGTTAAATCTTCTTTTTCAATTAGTGGAAAATGGTCTTTCTTAGGCGGGTGTTGTTTTGTTCGTTTTTGTTGGGTGTTATTTTTTATCCATTGAGAATATGGGATTGGTTTGAAAGTTGATGTTCCAAGTAAATCAACTTCATAATGATTATTTTGACAATCTAAATAAAGTGGGAAATGTTGTAAACTATTTATTTGTGATTGTTCAATATCAGTTTTTACTGCATATTTGCATTCCAATCGGGGTGATGTTTCGTTTTCTGCAAGGTAGAATTTTATGTTTTTGGGTATTTCAACTGTTGTTTTTCGTGTAAGTAATTCAGGTGGTGTATTTCGACTTAAGGTGTCTGGTAATGCAAGATTTTTTCCTGCAGTCCAAACTATATGTAAGTTTGGAAATTTCATTAGAATTAGTTGAAATCTGTAAACTCGGTGGTTTGGGTTAGATTTTTGTGTAAAGAGAAAGATGATTGGTTTATGGTCTGTGAATAGAACTGTTGGATGTTTTGATCCAAGTATCAGAAATTCATATTCTGTCAGTGTATATATTATGGCTGTACATTCTCTCATTAGAGTTGAGAGTCGTAGCTCTGCTTGAGTGAATAATCGAGAATTTGCTGATATGAGGTTCATTTTATTTGTACCATTATGTGATTGTAATAGTGCTGCACCGATGCCAAAGTTCGAAGCATCGCACATTGCATAAAATGGTTGATTTGAATCTGGAATAGTGTTTGAAATTTGTTCAGTTAAAAGTTTCTTTATTTCTTCAAATCGTGTTTGATGTTCTGTGTTCCATTCAAAATTATTTTGTTGTCTAAGGATGTTATAAAATGGTCGTAGATATAATTCCATTTTATAAACATATTTACTTAAAAAGTTTAACATTCCAAGAAATTCTTGGATTTTCTTTTTATTTGTTGGTGGTTGAAGTTTTTGAATAGCGTCAATGCGTGATTTCAATGGAGTGATTGTTTTTCTTTCTATATTATGTCCTAAGAATTTAACTCTTGTCAAAAAGAAGTGTGATTTATCGGGGGCGGCCTTCAGATTTTCGTTCTGAAGTATTTGGTGATATTTTTCTAAAACATTGAACATCTCGTCTTTTGTTTGTGATTGCATAAAAACATCGTCTAAATAGGTGATTGCGTTTTTCTTGAGTATCAGTGGTCTAAAAATTTTGCTCATAAAAGCTGAAAATGCTGCTGGTCCTATGGATATTCCATAGAATAAACGGTTGAATTCATATTGTTGGTTTCCGATAACAAATTGTGTTAAACGTCGTGATTGTTCATCTAGTGGCATTTGATTGTATGCACTATTCATATCGGCGGTTGTAAAGTATTTTCCGTTTATTTTTGTTAAAATAACTTGTATTGGTTCAATGGGCCAATTACATTTTGATTCATCTATAAGTGAATTGAGGTATCTAGCATCGAGAACGATTTTCAATGATTCTCCTTTAGCTAGTATGATAACAGGGTTGATAAATGTGTTGCCTTTTGGTTGTTCTTCTTTGTTTACTGGTGATATAATGTTGTATTGTTCTAAAATGTCGAGTAATCTGTTCACTTTATCATGTAAGTGAATTGGTACTTTACTTGCTCTCTGTTTTTTGAAAACTGCGTCTGGTTTTAACGGGAGATGTAGTGATGAACTGATTTTTCCAACATCGAATTTTGATGTTGCATAGACTGATGAATATTTAATTAGCTGTTTGGCTAATTTTTCGAATTCGTCTTGTGTTATTTGTGAATGTTGGAAATTAAACATTGTTAAAAATTTTTGTTGGTCCTCTGTGTAGTTACTTATGTTGAATGTAGGTTTGAAAAATGGAGTTTTTGTGAAATAATCCGTATTTCTGTTTTCGTTACTTATTATATTATTTATAGATAATTCTTCATTAAGAATTGTAGATTGGCAAATATCTAGTAATTGGAGTATATTATTTACGCGATAGGCTTTTTCGTGTATTGGTGATATTGTAGCGTTGGTTTCACAATATCCTAAAAGTCCTAAAGGTAATGTTACTTGGTAAGGTGTGTTGTTATAGACATGTAAGGAAATGATATCGGAATTCGAATTTTTCAAATATTTTATGGATGAGATTGTGATTTTGAAAAATTTGTGAATAGGTTTGAATTCAAATTCTGACATATAAAATTTTTGTTTGTTTTGTTCTTTATCATATTGGTGAACTTGTTTGATTGAAAAATTATAGATATTTCCTGATAGTGGTTTTAGGTGTTTCCTTTGTTGGTTAAATATCGGGTAGAATTTTGAAAAGAATGGTGGTTGTTTATTTAATCTTTGAAAAAATGTTAAGGATGTTTCTTTTGTTTTTGTATATTTATCTTTGATTAATATTTTACTATTTAGTATGTTAATTGTTGGTATATACTTCGAAATAAATGGTATTCCAATGATATTATATTTAATGTCAGTGATATGGAATATTTGTTTAAATGGCTTATTTAAAATTTTGCTTTGCTCCATTGTTCTGGTGGGGAGGAGAAATAATTGGATTTTTCCGTAGTTTATCAATGTTGATCCTTGTGCTGTTGCTAACTTACTGGAGGTTTCAAGAGGTGTTAGCTTTGGGTGTAAAGTTTTTATTTCATTCCATGTGGGGATGTTTATTATGTTTGATTCTGCTCCTGAATCAATTAAAAAATCTATTTCAAGGTCTGGTGGTTGAAATTCTTTATTTCTTGGGCTTTCTAAGAGAAATGGTATTGTCCAAATTTTTTCTTTGGGTTGTTCTTTTTGTATATTTTGATAAATATGGTTTGTATTCAAGCATTTTGTTTTGGTATTTTTATTGGTTTGATTTGTAGTGTTAATCTCATTTGTTTCTTGCGTCGTTGGTGTGGAATTTATGGGTGTAGTGTAATAATTTTGAAGAAATTCTGATTGATTTTCATATATGTGTGATGAAAAGGGTTGTTCATATATGACAGATTCATAGTCATTTTCGACTTTTATCATATTGATAGAAAGAGTGTTTTCAGTATCACTTTCTGAATCTGATGATGTACAGTTTATTTGATTGAGTTGTAACGTATCAGTTACTGTGTCATCAATACCTGGAGGGTCTGATGTTGTTTCTGGGTTAGATTGTACTTGATTGATTTGTCTTTGATGTTTAGGTGTACTACTTCTGTGGCGATTATTAGAATTATTATAGTTATTATTATTCCGGTGTGGTGATTGGGAATAATTTCTATAACGATTATTATAACTTGAGTGTCGATTTTGTGAATTATTTTGCGATCTGTTTTGATAATTGTTGTTTGGTCTGTTATAGTTCGATCTATTATATGAGTTATTTCTTGATCGATTGTTCGGGTAATTCTGGTTTCGGTTGTTTGAATAACTTCTATTTCGATTATAGGAGTAGTTTCTATTCCTATTGTATGATGAATTTCGTGATTGGTTGTTTGGATAGTAGTTATTTCTTGATTGGGAATTAGATCTAGAAACAAATCGTTGTGTATTTGAATTTGATCTGGAGTAGTTATTTCGACTATTTGGTCTATTGTAGTGATTTTGTGATGAATTATTCGTGTTTCTTCGTTCTGGTGATCTTCCTCTATAACTTGAGTTATACGGTGATTGATTTCTTGTATAATTTGTATTGTTCGGGAGTGGTTTTCCTGAACTGTTGTTGCTGTAGACTGTTTTGTTCGGTAGGTTTTGATCTTTTTTCATGTATTGATAGAATGATTTATTTGGTTCTTTATATTTTTGAGGTTTATTTTGATTGTCTTGCTGTTTTTGTCTACATTCGGAAATACTATGTCCGTATCGTCGGCAATAATTACACCATTTTTTGAAAGATGGTTTGCCTTTAAAGTTTGGGTGTTTTTCGTAAATATTGAGTATTTCAGTGATTTTTTCAACGAGATCTGTATCTGATTCTTGTATATTGTTTATATTTGTGGAAGCTGTTTCAATTCTGTTAACGTATTGTAATTTCAGATTTTCCGTTTCTTCCAGTTTCATTGTGATTTCTGCTTGTTCTAGTTTTTCTACTAGTTTTCGAAAATCTAAATCGGGTTCTCGAATTGAAGAAGGATGGGATGCTCTCTTTTTTATTGCTATTTTCCTTAATTGTGGTGTTAAGGTCATCATTAAGATTTCTGTCATCTTTGTGTTTTTATAGTCATGTGTATTTAATGAATATGCTTTTCGAACTAGTGTTTCGATTCGTACTGCTATTTGCTTGATGGTTTCGTTTGGTAATCTACGAATTTCATTACATAAAACTCTTTGTTGTTGTTTGTTTCTTTCGGAGTCAAACATTTTTGAAAATTCCTGTGTAAACCTTTTCCAGTTTGATTTCATTTCTAGAGGTAGTACTGAAAACCATTTTTGGGCTGCGCCATCTAAGGTTGTTTGTATTAACGCTGTGCGTCGATGTATCCAATTTTGATGTAGTGGCGTATTAATTGGTTCAGGTCCAATATTTAAAATCAGGTTTGCTGTTACTGCATTTAAATAATCTTCTACAGAGTATTCAGGGTCTGTTCCTGTGAAAACCATTAAAGGTTTGTTTGATGTTATTGATGATCCACCCATAAGGTATGGATTCATTGTCATTTGTAATGATTCTGCTGCATTTGGCATTTGAGAAAAATTTGAAAGTTGGTTTCTTGTTATTTCATGTTGTTGGAGATAATATGGGAGTGGTATTTCATTTTGCATTTGTGATGGTTGATACGAGTGTGCAGTCATTGGATTTTGTTGTTGAATTGGTTGAAAAGATTGTGTATTAATTAGATTTTGTTGTTGAATTGGTTGTTGATGTTGTGCATCTATTGGTTGTGGAGAAAAATTTCTATGATTTGTACGTGTTTTCTGTATTCCTTGTCTACGATATTCTTGAGTATTTGGTGCAAATATATCTGGTTGTAAGAAATCATCATCTGAGGATAAATAATCCATTTGATAAGATGTCTGTTTTTTATTTTTATTTTGTTGAAAAAATGGGTAATTTTCACTGTGATCCTGTGGAGGATTTGTTTGGAAATTTATTGAATTAGGTTGGGTCATTGGGTTATCCCAATTTCGAGATCTTGTATATTGGTTAAAATTTCTTTGTGGTTGGTTATATGTTTTTGATGGATGTGTATAATTATAATTATGGTCTGTAAAGTTGTTTCTAGTGAATGTTTTGTGTGTTTTTGATGGTATTGTCATGGGTCTGTATGTTTGGTAATCCATATGTGAATATTTAGGGGCAACCGAAGGTTTAACGGTTGATTGTAAGGTTACCTGTGTTTGTGAAGGATTTGTATTTCTTGGTGTTGTTAAATTTGGGCGTATTGGTGAAATACTTTGTTGTGTAGTTGTTGTGTGTACAATTTCTTCATTTATGAAGTGTGATGGTGTCTGGATATCTTGTTGAGTAAGATTCCTAGTTCCATTGAGGTTTTCATTGTGTATAACTGTAGAGTTTAAACTATTATTTTGTGTATCGGGTAAAAATGTATTATAGTTTAATGGTGTCGCATCAATGGTTAATGGTATTACTTTTACATAATCTCTTATGTAAGATATTGTACTTATTGCTTGACTTGAGATTGTTTGTGGGAAGCTTATAAATGCGGGATGAGACCATTCGGGGTCCCAAACATAATCTGATTTTTCTGTGATAGCGGTATCATCGTTCGAGTTTTGGGGTCTAAAATTTTTTCTTGCTTGTGCAATTAAATCAATATTGTGTGTGAAATAATCTATTATGAACCATGCCAAAATTTTTTGTAGATCGTGTTTTGTATGTTGTGAAACGTCGTCTTTCGTGAAATTTTCTTTAATGATGTTTAAATAACTAGAGAGTAGTGTGATTTCATGTCGTACTCTTAAATGTTTAGATGTTTCTGTCGGTGAGACATTTGTTATTGGGATTTCGTTTTCTAATATCGAAATATAACTATATATTATTGCGAAAACTTCATTGGTGAATATGGAGTTTGCTCTTTGTGAGTTATGATATTGGATGCTTTTTATATATTCTGAAAAAACTTACCGAAAATTCTAAATCAAGATCGTCTGTTTGAATTGTATATTTTCTATTATTATGGTTTGGTGAGGTGAATTCTATGGAGTAGAATCCATACTGTTGTGTTATGTTGCATATATCTTTTAAGTAGTGGTCTATGATTTGTCTTTTGATTTTTACATCTGGGAACACTGTTTTACATGGACTGATTCCGGGTTCAAATAAATTTAATAGTAAATTTTTGCAAAATATATGCTGTCCTCTATCAGTGGTTGCATCTACTATAAAAGGAAAGATTTCATCATCATCTGGACTTTCTTCACCTGGGGTGTGCGTTGAGCTCATTTTTTCGTTCGATGACTGTTAATATGTAATTATTAATGTGTCGAATTGGTTGATTCCAATTGTATAAATGTACTGGTTTGTGTTTATACTGCTTTTTTATTCTTCTTTTTCCTCTTTTTGATGAATTTGAAGTTGTTTCTGAGTCAGAAAAATATAATTGATCGTGAAGTGGGTAATTTTTATCTATTGATTCTTTTAGTTTGTAAAGTTCGTCTAAACTGTTGGTTTCTGATTCTGAAAATGCGTTTCGATTTTTTGAAAATCTTTTTCGTGTTATTTGTCTTTGTTTCGTTATTATTTTTCTTTTTAGTGTTTGTCGTTTTGTTCGAATGTATCCAACTGTTTGTGTATGAGGTGTGATTACAAGGTCGTATTTTTTGTTATCTATTTCACAATTGTGTAAAACGATTGTTTGTTTATTTCCTAGGTTTTTAAATGACATAAGGTTTAGGATGACGGATGCAAAAGGTTGTTAAATGGTTTCTATTTTTCTTAAACTGTTAGTTCTTACGATTTTTTGGTTAGCTTAACCTGGGTCTGTTTGTTCAGGGTTGGAGAGAAAAGTATATCGATTCCGAAGAATGATTTTTTACTTTCTCGTGGCTAGTTTAAGTTAAGGTGTTAACTTACTTAATCTTACTTAGGGGTAGTGATTGTGTTCAAGGGTTGGAGAATAGTAAATCGATCCACAAGGTTCAGGTATAATTAGAACGCGAGTAGTTCGTTAGATACTATTTTAAACTTACTAAGTCTAAGATTTATCCTGGGTCTGGTAAGAGGGGGGGTCAAGTGAAGGATGAATAACCGAAGTTCTTCACTGTTTATCCTAATTTGAATGATTAGTTTTGTTTAAAAATTTCTATTAGTCTTGGGTCTTTAGAAAGGGTTGGGTAGTGAATCGACGTTTGAGGTCGTTAGACACTAATTAAGTGGGTGGGGGAGAACAAAGTTGTTCTGTTTGATCCAAGGATAAGCCTTGATGATCAAATTTGAAATTTAATTAAGTAGAAAATGATTTAAGATCCAAGGATAAGCCTTGATGATCTGGTTTTAAAATTAAGTGAATTTAAGTTTTAATAAAATTTTAAATATGTGTAAAGGAAAGTTTTAGTGTTTTGATGATATTAGTGGGTTTATGATTGCTGTTATGTTTTAGGTGATGGAGCTGGAACAACAGGATGATTTATGATTACTAACCATTTATTGTCATGCTACTAATTTTTATTTTTTATTTTTCAATAAATAATTTTCAAACATGTTTTGTATATTACTGCAGAATTTTAGGAAAACGATCTTAGATCTTTTTATCAATCGTTATTGTATATTAATAATTTTGTTTAGCGCCTGAAATGATTTTGAAGATTAACTTCAAGGTTTTATGTTTGCAAATGAAAATCTAAATTCATTGCCAGTAATATTCTAAATATAAAAGTTTGTTCTGGTTTTTGCCTAACTATCATATAGCTATATGGCAAGTTTCTACTTTGTCGTATGTCGTCTCTGGTTCGAGGTCTTCTTCCAATTCCGGGTAGTTCTGTTATGGTTCGGAATATTGGCTCTGATCTATTGAGTCGTAGAGACATTTCGATTAAATTATTGTCGTATAACATTTTGTAAATGTTTTTGTCTAATTTCTAATCTATTTTGGTTAATTCTAAGCTATTAAGGTCTTGTTCGAGACTTATGGTCGCACCAGATGAGTTAGGACCGAGTTGGTTAACTCATAGAGTAATTTCGGATAGGGTACACCGTCTGCTCGTCACGCTATCTTATTTTCGGCCGGATAGATTCGTGCAACTTCTTAGTCTAATACCGATCCTAATCTTACTCTTATACTATCTAGTCTCAGGTTGTTTAACTAGTCTCTGCTAGGCTCAATAGATCTAGGGTATACTGGTCTATTGCGGCTGTTGAAGTGCTCGGGAGAGTCCAACTAATTTCTAAGTTAAATTCAAATCTCTCTGGTGCTGAAATTACAAGTAACTTCAGCACTTACAAATAAGTGGGTTGTTAGTTAGATGGATCATGATTGGTTAATATTAAATACTTTACATTGGTAAAATATCTAAATTATCCAATCATAAAATGTAGTTTAGATCAGGTTCCATTTTGTCTTCAGTGGATAAAAATCTAAATTGTTTTAAATTAATTTTTCGAATTTATTCTTTTGTGTAATTCTAATTTTAATGCAGGTTACCGTGTAAGCTGGCGTGATCCCCTGTAGGTGACCAATATAACACAGAAACTATACCATCTCAAGCTGATTAAAGCGCTAAGCTGAACAGGTTTGCTCACAGCTTCCGCTGCAGTATATTCCTAATCTAAAATGTAATTGATCCCCTTTTTTAGTATATATTTTTTTCATTATTGTCTGGAGCAGCATCTCGTCTCTGAAATTCAAGAATTTTTAGACTTTTCCAGTGCAACTCGCGAACTATTATTGACAATCTGAGGTTTATTGTTCTGGCTTTCGATAAAAGTGGGGAACATGCCTGGGGTGGTTTTTCTTTCAAATTCAGAGCGATTTCACAAAAGCGACATCGTATGGAAATCGATCTGAAATTTTTGGGTTGCCAAGCGAGTATGCTTGCACTAGACTGAAATCAACACTGCATAGCTGATCGAGTTATAGTTTGATATAGTTTCATTACGCAAATTGCTTATTCGTGGCAAATTATCCGCACTCATAATCGTTCAAATTGATTTGAGGCCAACTTCATTGGTCATTTTTTTTTCTACTCAATTTATAGCAACTAAATTTGATATTGGTACGAAAAAATTTATAGTTTATCAAAATGTTTTTGATCAAAAACTATCTGTTACCAGTTAGGGGGCAATCGGAACCTTCGGGGCTGTGCCTTGATATACGAGTAGTCTTGTTTCTTGTAGTGGTAGGCCAACAAAACGAAAATAGGGCCAACAAACTGAAGGGCCCAGAAACCAATTACCATTGCAACAAGCCAAAATTAAAAGTTATGCAGCATAACAATAGGTTGTTGTTGTTTTTATGCAGTTGTTACGTAATTCTGATGTAAATTCCGTTATTTTGATTCAATTTTGGTTTCAAGATATGGCGGTTTGTATATATGGCGGTTTGTTGATTATCCGCTTGTTTCTTGCATACGACCTGCGTGGAAAACACGCTTGAACTCAATTTTGCTTCTCACCTTTGATCATTGTTGAAAATAAAACGGGCTCGGGCATGATTTTTTGATAATTAGATAGGGCCGATCCCGGGCGTAACCTGGGTCGAGGTGTTCACTTTATGTTTCGACCGTCTCGACCAAAAATGGTCAGTTTCAACCGTGCTCGATTGAAACTAGTGTGCTCGACCGTACTCGAACCAAGCAAGATAGGTTCCAACCGTGCTCGACCGAAAAAACGTGCTCGACCATGCTCGACCCAAGCAAGATATTTTTTGACCGTGATCGATCGAATAAAAGGCGCTCAACCGTGCTCGATCTAAGCAAAATATGTTTCGACTGTGCTCGACCAAACTTGAATAAGTTTCGGCTTTAAACAACACGAGTTGTCAAAACTGAAACATTATAATTTATGCTTCTCAAATTTTATCTTATGATATTTTTTATTTGCAATTTGAATGTTTTGTAGAGATGAACTATTTTTGAGCTTTTTTTCCAAAGGTTAAGAAGTCCTTTTTTTTTTACTTTTGTACTCCAAATTACCGTGCTCGATGTAAGTTTCGACCGTGCTTGAGGTATGTTTTGACCGTGCTTGGCGTATCTTTCGAATTTTTGCTCGACTCAAACCCTTGTCTCGACTAATTTTTTCCGGGTCAAGCACTGACATGTGCTTGACTTTGAAAGTCGAAACAAAAAGTGAGCACCTCGACCCAGGAACATTTTTTCTGGGCTTCTACAAACAAAAACGGAAAGAAAAATCGTATTTTGATATAATTTTAGGAGCTGCGTTTTTCGGAATTTTAGGAACTTCGAACACACGACTGCTTGCTCGACATGGCTCTGCTGCGCTTACAACTAATACGTTTTTTCGACAATTTCTTATCTAAATTTGATAAAATTGTGTTGACAAAGCTGCGCTAGTTGTCGTAATTAAGGATGCTCGAACCAATTCTAAGCATTTTTGACGGTTCTCCATCAAGGTTGCGTTATTTAAGTATGATGGTTTTTAGGTGTATATTTTTCATGCCAAAAATTATTCTGACAAACAATTATTCTGTCCGTAAAATGACTACTCTGTTATGTAGCGTTGATTGAGGAGTTAACAATAGTTAGAATTACTGGCTATTATCAAGATGAAGGATTGTTTGATGGAAACTCTTAAACAATCAAAATGGTTGAAAACCGTAACATTTTCTTATTCACTGAACGCGTTATACCAAAAATCGAAGCAATGATTAACTGACTGCAAACAAATTATCTGAAGGGACCGGTGGTGGGCGC
Source organism: Symsagittifera roscoffensis (assembly GCF_963678635.1). Classification (NCBI taxonomy): domain Eukaryota; kingdom Metazoa; phylum Xenacoelomorpha; order Acoela; family Convolutidae; genus Symsagittifera; species Symsagittifera roscoffensis. Next base: position 61,277,172 of record NC_087065.1, on the reverse strand, counting down.
GCTATGTGCACTTCTAACTAGCTTGCATCAGGTCTGATTGCATTTGTTTTTGAATTTGGTCAAAACTGAATCGAATGCTTTAAACTCTATTTTTGTTGAGATATCGCAGTTTTTGATTATTCAATTCTGAAAAATTTTACATCAATTGGATTTTTCCTTATAAAACTTTCCTGATGTGTAGCTGTTTTTGCGGGAATTAGTATCATTAATTAATTTATGTTCATTCATAATGATTAATCAAAACTTCAATAAAAAATGACAATTTGCAATTTAGCTCATGAATGGACAGCCAGAAAGACATCGAAAGGCTTGATGAAGACAGCCACGTAGTGTAGCTAAAGTCAATGACATCGATTTAAAGCAAAAAAAAAACATTTGCGATAAAGATCAAACAAGAGGGCTTTTTATATGAAAAATTTAGATATAGTGCCATCATATTTATTCCAAATTGTTTCAAAATTGAACCAGTAGATAAGAGAGCTGCAAGTATTACAATCCTAACCTAAGTAAGTTCAAAAGCTCATGTAAGCTCATGTCAGAGGACTCACGTAAGTTCAAAAGCAAAAGATCGAGTTTAACGATACAGTTGAATAACTAAGCAGTTATTACCTAGATCTAATGAATCTAATATCAAATGACAGAAGACATTTTTGGATAATTGGAAGAAAACAAAATAGGTGAAAATCTGCTCCAATCAGACACAAAATTTGTCAATTTTGCAGTGCGATAAAAATCTAGTTAACTTTATATTTTTTTCTCATTGCTGCAAAACACAAGCACCATTTGCGCCAATTTCATCCGATATCAAACCACAGTAGTTTTTGCAAAAAAAAGTTGGCGAAAAAGGGTTTTTGTAACTTTTGGCAACAATTGAAAATTTTTTGTTTTAGAATTCTCCACAAGAAACCCTGCTTGTTGTAATACATTCTGCTCGTTGTTAAACAAAATGATTCGAGTATTAGATGTCACATGGCGAAGGCGATATGCAACTCCATGAAAAGACAAATTCTTGACTAAATTTTTCAACATGATCTTTAAAAGAACGCTTTTTATCCAGCTAAATGAGTTAGTACATGCAGCTAGCAAAAGAGCCGCACTCAGAATATCTATAATTATGACTTAAATCCGTTAGTATTAAGTTTATTAATTATCATGCATTTATGTATTTGTTTTGCATTTTCGTGAAAATCATCTCGAAAATCTTTCAACTATCATGCAACCTTCGACTGGCTATTGATGTATATCAAAAGATCAAGGGTCCCTTTTACAGAATGCTGTGACACCCCACACAGCAAACACTGGAAATCGCTTCAAAGTTATTATTTCTCGTTTTCCCAGTGAATTTTAAAAATTACAAAACAGCTTTGTGAAGTCGTATTGCTCAAGCTTAAACTATCAACTTGAATCTTTAAAATCCAAAAAAAACTAGCATCAACATTTTTTTTTTCTGGTCATTTCAAAATTCTGCTGTTTTTTCGCAATTTATTTTAACAGTACCATAAAACCACTGATTTGATTGAAAAATTTCAGCAAATTTGCAGGAACTGGGATAGCGAATAAAAAGGAAGCAGCTCTAAAAAATCTTATGAACCATAGTTAGATGACTAGTTCTCATATTTTAACAAGTACAATTCTACCATCATACCGAGAACTAAGTTTATTTGGTAAATCAGAAGTTATCTGCTATATCTTTTTTCCATCCTAGGAAAAAACAAATTGTTCGACGTTTGTAGGAAAGAATGGATTAGCGGCTGCAAAGTTCCACTAAAATTTTGACCAAATATTCACTGTGAAATTATTTATTTCTTAAAGCTTTCTTTTTTTTTCATCTGGTTATTTTTCAACTTTTTGTATAACAAGACAAGCTGCGTCTGTTTTCTAATAAAAATGAAAATCCGATTAATTTAAATTAGAGATCTAAAATGTTTATTGACCGTCTGATCTAAGCAGTTGACGTTTTTTTTTAGGCAATTTTGGTGTTGTTATCTACCCTAGAGTTTTCTATACAGTATTACCTGTACGCTTGAGCTTTTTTGTGTGTGTTTTTCTAACTTGAATCAGTTATCAAAACTTATGAAATATTATCAATTTCCGGAACATTATTGTTTCTTTGTGAATATCAACCAATTTCGACAAAAGCATGTTATTTCAAACATTAACTGATCTTCTGGCACCCAATGACGAAAGTAATCACTGTTTGAAAACTAGCATCTATCTTGATGGCAACATGATTTTGCTTGTGGTGTTTTTTGTGACAAAAGAGACACTATATGAAAACCTGAAGAGTTAAATTTTTGAGTCAGATTCCTCCGTGCTATATAGTTTTTCATTAAATCTATAATAATTTCCCTATAAATCCATGCCTTTTGGTTGAATTGGTTTCAATAAGCAACGTATTCAGTTTCTGATTCAAAGCTTTTTTCTTTTTTCAGGTTTGCTGATTTGTTTTCATACTGATTTATCAGCCGCAAAAAAAAATAAATCGTCAAAATTTCTTTTTTTTCAGACACCTTCATCAACGGGTTTGCATTGAGATTCTTTCACATGAATAAACTCTGCTCCACCTAGGACTCAAAATAACTTGGTTCATTAAAAATTGAAAACTTGATTGATGTCATTTGGACTCAACGAAGTTTATATGACAACACTGACACTTGGTAGACTTGCAAGTTGCTCACGCTTGTTTAAGTGATTTAAAGTCAGTTCTAAGCAATCGCACAATAACCTTGAGTAAAGATACTGCCTCACAAACCGGCGGAAACTATGACGGAGAGATAAAGATGTAGATGAGATAAAAAAAATAGGTAGCCGTACTGAGACTGTTACTGTTTGCAAGTGATCCACTGTCTTTTACAGTAAATACATTCGTGGTATTGTTAATATGAGAATGCGTTTCAGGTGGGAGAAGTATTTTGTTGAAAAAAAAAATAAAATAACTTCATTTTTATCAGGTTCATTTCGGTTTTTTAACCTAGTCTGTGATTTTTTGGTCTGATGCGGGACTTAAGGGGTTCACTTGTATCGGATTTGCCCTGTTGACGTGCATGTTAGTTGCCTAGCGAGGTTTCACAATAACACAATAACAGCAATATTGTTTGAAAAATCTTGGTTGGGAAACAGTGGGTGGTAGCATGCTACTTTGGAGACCAGAGGCACATTGTGTGAACGTCCTTAGGAAAGAAAACGATTACATCCTCGCCATTTTTATTTCTCCAAACTTTTGTGAGATAAAGGAAATGAAGTATTTGTTGGTTCACTCACTTCTCTGACTATGCGGTTAACTATTCTGTGCTTCGTGCTTCGTGGACATTTTCTGAAATGGAAGCTTACGGGGAGGGTTCTCATGCTTGAAGGACCGAATGCTTGAAAAATTTCAGCCAATCAAAATCGCTAAGCGTTTCTATTGGCTAATGCCTTACTCACAAAATCGAAGTAATAATAACAGAAAAGGTTTTAAATGAGTGCAAAATAATTTAAAAAATTACAAATTGCGGGTTACAACCGCAAAACTATTCAGCTAAAATCAATATTTATGAGTTCAAGTTCATAAAAATTTTCAATTCTTGAAAACTCATCTGCTTATTATCTAATCGGTCAGTATTAACACTATTGGCCTGGATTTATTTTCTTACTTCGAGATTTTCACGATTTACTTTGAGATTTTGAATACTCAATTCTGATTGGCTGAAAGTAAGCTAAAATAAATTTCAAGCATTCGGTCCTTCAAGCATGAGGGACTCCACCGAAGTTTACGTTAGAATAGTTGTGAAAAGTATATGTAGAGTGCTAATTTAAATTAACTGGACAAAACTTATCAATTTTGAAATTTTAGATGCGAGTTTGATCAAAAAAAGTTCACCCCAAAATGGAAAATTTTTGGCTTTTTCAGTCAAAAAAAATACGCCAAAACTACCCAGTCAATCACTGACCTAAATCTATCAACGTGATACTATTACGTATAAGAACGGTGGGAAAGAATTTAAAATTGTTTTTCTTCAAAAAATTGGTGTTTCATTCACTAAAAAATTTGTAATGCTGCAATTTTTTTCCCGAAATTCTTAGCCAAATTTTATCTCAAAAACCAAAGACGCTGAATTACGCTGAAACTACCAAACTAACTGATGAGAAAGGTGTTTCAAAAGAAGTCTCTTACACAGCCCAACAAAGTTCTAGAAAGAAAAGTTTTCCTAAAATCCATATAAAAAAATGTATTTTTGCTTGATAGGCCAAAAAACATTTTCATTGAATAAAATCAAATTCTTTGGCTGAAAAAAAAACTTCAAACTTTTTACGCAAAATTTTGGCAGCTTTATTTGTTGAACTGTGTAAGACGCTTCTTTCGATATAACTTTCTTATCAATTAAATTGATGGTTTGGTGTAAGATTTGACTAATTCAAAAAGCCAAATTAACCATTTTCTGGGGTAAACTTTTGGTTAAGCGTTTTGGAGAAAAATGGGAGTTTTGCACCATTATTTTTTTGGTAAAATTTTAAGCATTTTTTTCTCCACAGTTTTGTGTGAAACTAATTAAATTTGAGAAAAATGCGTTATAAAGTTAAAATTTATAAATGTTATTCTTCTGTCAGGTTATTTCAATCCAGCACTATACGTTTCGTAGAAAACTGAGAAGTCGCGGAACTTAAGTCGCGGTAATTGAATCAACTGTTCAATCTCCCCCCCCCCCACCTATAATTGACCAACCGTAATACAATTGGTTTTGACAGTCTTAAGCGGGATTGCATTTTACAGCTCTTTATCGAGTTTTCTAACTTTCCGGATTGAGAAAAAATGGCTATCTTTGATCTTTTTGAGTAAAAATTTACAACTTCAAAAAATTGTTGTCCCTAATTTTTTTACTCGTTATGGATTTTTTCCTTAAGAAAATTTGTGAGATAGATTTATTTCTATGATAAGTTGTATAAAAGGAATCTTTACTAATAAAAAAATGTAAGATAGGATTTTTCCATCGAACATTTATAAAAAATTTCTCCAATAAAGGAAAGTTTTCTTTATAACTGGAAAAAATCTTCTCCCGTGCGATGTATTGTACCTTACTGGAAACCTCATGCGCAAATAACTAAAAAATAACAACCACTCGTCACGTGAATTGACCAAAAGGAAAAACTTGTTTGCCTACTAGGTGAGAATTTTTATCAAAATACATCTAAGCCCCACACACAACACGTCCAGTGTCATTGTACCTGATTCACAATAATTGAACGTAATAAAAATGTAAAAAAAAACATTTGGAAAAATTTTCATCAAAATTTTTGTTTTCAATAGTTTTATTGGGGAAAAAATTATAATAAAGTTGTAAAACAGGGATTTTTTTTCTACACATCTAAAATAGATTGGGTATTTTTCTAAAATATTCATCCCGGGTTGATGCAGATCTCTAATTTGACAGAAACTGACAGCAGCGTAGATAGCACAGAGGCAAGCAAATAGCACAATTGCCTGCCAAATACAAACAGACAACCGAAATTGTAGAGAGCTAATTTCTGTTTGTTTATCATCAAAAAACTGAAAAATTTGTTTGAAAATTTTGATATATTGCCTAAGATGTGGTATATGGGCGAGTGTTTCGTTTCGCCGCACAAGAAATTCGGTCCAAAATACATTTGAAAAACCAGAGAAAGTTCAAAAATTTAATGCACATTTAAACGATTGCTCAACTCCTACAAATCTAGTTACCTACCTCCAAATTATGCATTAATTTTTTTTGTCAAGGAGTCTAAATTCAGTTTTTGAAATATTTGTAAGAGAAAATTCTTTTGAACCGGAGTTCTTTTTAATCATGGCTCAGTGAAATTGTTTCCTCTGCCTGATAGAATTGTTTGAAATCCCGAGCTAAAAAAATGTCAATTTTTTGAGAGTTTAATGCATCTGCGCTTCATTGCTTATCCCTGAGAGCAACAATTTTTGTTACGAAACGTGGGATCAAAATAATCAATGCTGGTTAAGAAACAGTTAGGTTCCTTATGGTCAGTTCAGAATCCAACGACATCTATTAACTTGGCGCATTACTTCAAGTTTATGGTTCCAACCATTTGAAAAAATGGTATGAACTTTGTATGCTGGCGTATTTAAGTTTTTTTTATTCCGACCATTGAAAATGGGGAGGAACTTTGTATTCGGGTGTGTTTTTTTGTTTGTTTTTGTTTTCCACTCGAAACCAGCTACCACAATCAATCATCGGACTGCGTTCAGTGATATATCATTTTGAAGCCCTTTCAACGAACGTCATTTAAAAACTTAGAAAAAGTCTTCACAGTGTTGAGAAAAACCGGTTTGAAATTTTTGATTTTTCGTCCGAGCGATTTAAGCAAGCGAGCAGGTTTACAAGTGTTTAATTAGGAGAGATTTAATTTTTAGCACTAAAAATTTAACTTTAAACAAGTAAAATTTATTTTTGGAGTTTTTTTCGCTCGATTCTGGAACCGAAATTTCAAAAAATTGAAAAATTTTCTGCAAAAAAATTTAAAAAGAAAATTTTTGAAATCTTTTTTATGATGTTTGTTTACCTAATTTCTTATTCGCCTGTGTTACTATAATTGTTAAATATGCCTAAAATATCGTTTTACATAAGATTTTTATCAACCCACGCGGAAAAACTAATCTGAAAAAAACTTTATCTTATAGTTTTTTTAAAGACTATGGTCGGAACATTCTGTGCTACTTGCTCAGTAACCAGCTATCCTTGTTTCTGCTTTTTTGTTTTCCTTGCAAAATCAGACACCACAATTATTCATCCGAACCGTTTGAGTGATATATTATTTAAAGCGTCGAGAAAAACCCGCTAGAAATTTATGACTTTTGGTCTAATTTCGATCAAATAAAGCGACTGAGCAGGCCTATTTTGCTTAATTTAAGCGGCTCACAATAGCTTATTTTTGTCTTATTTTAATTTCACTAATGTTAAGTTAGTTTTTGGGGTTTTTAACGTCATTTTGGGAATCAAAAATTTCAGCAATTTTTTTGGTTTTTCTAGTCATTTTCTAAAAAAAAGTTGTCCAATTTGCTTATTACATTTTGAGTCGAATATCTCTAAGCTATAGTTTTTCGTTAAGATCCATGTATCATGCTACGCAGAAAAAAAAAGGTTTGAAGAAACTTTTTTGTTGCATTTTTAAGTCTTGCTTGCACAGTAACCGCTATTCTTGTTTAATTTTTCTGCTTTCACCCTTAAATCTGCGGCTGTTGGACGATTGATCAATCTATCGGATGTTATAACCAGTCACCTAAACGACACAGAACTATTACATAAATGGCGGCTCACTGTTATCGGAAATTACACCTCACTTCAGCAACAGGGGATTTCTATCAAAACATTCAATACAAGTACGAAGATGCGAAAATTCAAAGCAGAGCAAGAACGACTGTGGCATAATTACACTTTGGTAAAGAAAACAGTTTTCCAGTCATATCCCAGAGTAGTGTTTGTTGCCGGTCTGGAAGGAACTGGTCATCATTTTCTACGCGATGCTCTTGAAGGTATCTTTTTCATCTTTCAAACTTGAAGCTGTCCAAATTAACCTCACGAAGACTAGTTTCTCCTTTTTCTCTCGATAGGTCATAATATTTTTTTTTGTGTAATTGAAAAGAGGAATCCTCCCAGATTTGTGTTTTTAGTATTTTAGTATCACCCCATCAAACAGGTATAGTTTTCATTAATTTTGCTAATAATTTTGTTCGATAAAATGACAAAGTATTTATACTCGGGAAGATTTTTTTTAGCATTTATAATTACCACTTTAAAAAAATAACTTGGATCTCTTACTACATTTCCTCTTTTGCAAAAAGGGGGAGGGGAGATTCTGTACTAGGTTTAAAATTTTCATATGCTCAACCGTTGATTTAATTATTTATAGGGGGGTGGGATATTCGTTACTAGGTACCCGAGGGGGGATATAGTTAAAGAGATCCAATAATTTTGTTAAATTTTATGGCCTGATATTACAGTTATGCCCTGACATTAAAATTTTTTTTCAACTGATCATTTTCATTTTTTTTTGAAGTTATGGAGAATTGAAAGTTGACAAATGGGCCGATTTGAATAAATTTGCGCCAGTTTCCAATTGGTGATGAACTTCATGATAGAGGGACCAAATGTTGCAAAACTATTTCCGGTTATTTTTAGCCAATCAGACTTGACGCCAATTCAAAAATCTCAGAGAAATTGCAAAATCCGTATAAAGAAAGCGATTAAATGCAGGCCAATAAATCTAAAATTGTCCGATTTGAAAATAAGCATATACATGAAATTGCAAATAGTGCGAAATCTAAGTCGGTTATTTAAAAAAACCGAAAATTGATTTTGAAAAGCGTTAAATAATAACATTTTCTGTTAATAGTGACTTTACTTGCAGGGTTTTTGTGCAGGGGTCATTTAGTCAATAGGAATGCTAAGCGATTCTGATTGGTTAAAAGCCTTCATCATTTTGGTCCCTCCATCATGAGAACAACCCCCCCCCCCCTCCGCCGCACCATGTTTTAACATGCCACGAATTGAAAAGTGTTCAAGTTTGAAAGATTTGAGGTCTGTGTTCTAAACGCAACAACGAGTACGACATAGAATGCTACAAGGGCGACAAAATGAACACAACGATGAGCAAGAAAATTGTGGGCTGTAATTTCCAGAGGGATGTTTTTCGGATTGAGAAGAGACTGGAAGCACTCAAAAGCATTATCGTCACTTCTTCAGGGGCGATTTTATTTTTAAATGTCGCAGGGAAAGGCCAGTTATTTTAAAGCTACATTCTGGACAAATTTGTTCTTTCATTAATCTTTGCGTATTCATGTTAGAAGGAGCAACTGATGACCTTGAAAAGAACCTAAATGCAAAGAAAAAATGATGATTGTATAGTTATTGTCAAATTGTTGGCAATACCGGTGACCTTGAGCAGATTAATCCGTCAAAAAATATAGCATTTTAGATAAATTAGTTTTTCGTAAACCGTTTTTACGAGTGGAACTTAGCAATAAAATCAAATTTGACCTCAAATTGAGCATTTTTAGGTTAATTAACTTCTTTCAGATTCGTTGACCGAAAAGATATTGCCAACAATTAGGCATTAAATATAACATCGCTCCAAAAAGGTAGATGCTTAAAGTCGCAGAGGCGAAGTTTTTGCGAAAAGATGCCATAGATGCAGTATTAGCACTTTTTAACTAATACAACAATGCTTCTAGGCTGCGCTTCTTATTTGGAAACGGTTAAGTCAGCCCCGCTCAATTTTTCTCTCTTCTCAAATCCTGTGGTCAACCTAAAACCTAATTTGTTTCGAATAGTTCCCATTTCCATTCTGGCTCCCTTTGTAGACAAATAACCCCAAATTTTTCTACGGGCGGATTAGGCGCCATTGTGCACTAATTTGAGGAGTAAGAGTCAAGCGCTGAGTGGGGTCAAACGCTTAATCTTCCAAAAGTTTTGTTAATTTTGCCAACTTTCAAAATCTTTCAAAATTGTTCAAACAGCGATTGAGTTTTTATTTAAGGTGTCATGCAATCTTACCCCAACTGCAGACGTCCTGACTCAATTCACAACCCTGACTTGGTTCAATATGCACAACTGATGGAAATGTGGGGCTTCGATTTCAGAGTCATCCTCTTAGACAGATCCCCAGAGTCTATTATAAAATCCGTCAAAAAACGCGGCTTCGAGGGAAACTTTGAAAGAATGTGCGAAACGATGTTATTCTCATTACGCGCCCTTAAATATCAGATGCAAAACTTAGATCCAAAGTTTATAGCCGGTGGGCTTTCTATTGAGCGTAGCTACGCCGAGAATTATAATTCAATGCTTCAGAATTGGGTTCCAAGTTTAGGGTTCAGCAAAGAAATGGTGAAAAACATCTTAATGAATTTCAAACATACGACTCCATGGATTACCCGGTGCTCAGAGGAGAATCAGGCGCTATATGAACACACACTGGTGCAATTATACTCAGAGTACGCAGGCTTCAGGGAAACTTTAAACATGCACTTCAAAAAAACTTTCAAAAAGCAGCAATGATGTCAAAAAAGACATTTGATTATATGAAACTATATATGCGAAACTATATTATTCATGGAACTATATTTTTCTAGAATTCTATACGGTCAATGAGTTTAACCGGTTGCTGAGCAAGTAGCAGAGAAGGGGTCAATCGCGGTTAATCAATGCAAAAAATTAATCAATGCAAAACTTGAAAATTAAAATAAAATCTCGAGCAAATTTTCATTTTTGTTCGGACTATTTAAAAAACGTGGAAGAAATTTGTTTTCAGGTGTGTTTTAGTTTTTTTTTAAATTTTTTTTCCTTACAAATTCATGTACCACAAAATATCATTGGAATGGTTCGAGTGATACATCATATATTAAAAGTCGTTCAGTCGTCGTAATTTTTTCAGCGACAAGAAAACCCGGTTAATTTTTTTATTTAATTTAGAGCAAGTAAAGTGCTTATTTATGCTTAATTTAGGCCATTTACGATAGCCTATTTATGCCTAATTTCAAAATTACTCGAGTACAGTTAGTGTTTGGATACCTAAAAAACTTCGAAACACAAAAAAAACCTCAAAAAGGCGCGTGTTATAAGAACGCATTTTGGGCGTTAATTATAAGAATATGTTGAAATTGACATTTTCATTCCCTTTTAATTTTACAAAACATGACTCAAGGTAAAAAATTTTTCAGATTTTTTTTAATTCAAAATTTTTATTTTCTTAGTACATGTTAAAAGTTGCAAATATAAAACAAGACTGCACGCATATCAAGTCAAGGCCGTGAAGGTTTCAACTTCGCTTGGGGAAAACTAAAAAAACTTTTGTGGAAAATTTGATAAATTAATTGAAAAGAGAAAAAAAATCTTTTCCATTGATTTTTCGTTTCTTATCCGCAAACGCTGAAAAAAGTGCAAATAGATTTCTTTAGCGTCTCTTAATCTGCTTCAGTTTTAAATTTGGATCAATTTCGCCCACTCTTTTGCGTTTTTCCATAGTCTTACAAAAATGATAATGGATGTTTTTTTTTCTATAGTTGAGATTGTATGTAAGCCAAGCAAATAGGCGCAATTAAGAAGTAGAAAATTGACTGATTTAAAAAAATACTTCCAGTATCTAGCCTCATACATCGTTACGTTTAAATTAAACCCCCTAAAAGAGCAAAGAATGGCTCATGCAAAATTATTTCACTTAAGTTTTCATACAATTTGTTTTCTGTTAAATAGCTCTGCGAATTACTAATAAATGTTCAGCAATTGTATAATAAAAAACATTTTTTTCCTGATGTGGTACAGTTTTCTAGCATCACTTAGATTAAGGATTTCGATCTTTTTACCTTTTTGCACGCCGTTAAAGACTTAGTTTGTCTTAAATTTTCAGCTTGAAAAACTATGCAGCTATTGAAAGCGTTCGAGTTTCCCGTTGAGTAACCTGGAAACCCAACAACCCTGCTATAGTAATTGATAAATCAAGCAAAGGCCTCGAATGCACCGGTGGTTCTAGTTGATTTAATGTTTGCATCTCATTTTTGGAAGAGTAATTTTTGGAAAAACTGGATAAAGCTTCTATCTAATGAGAATAAAAAACTGCTTGTACTAAGACAAACCGTTCAATGTTTCGGCAGTCTTTTACTTTTACAAATTGAATAATTTTTAGATCTAAAAGTCAGATAAGTTTTTAAGAAAAAACAATTGTATAAAAATGAAACGTTTGTTTTTTGTTCAATTTTGCATTTACTACACAATGATGAAAATTTGCATATTTTGGCCTTTTAATTATTCCAATTTTGCCAACAAAGTCCCAAGTTTAAGCTTCCGTAAGGTCAGGAAAAGTTATCACACCTAAAACACTTTTCGGTTTTAGCGTAATGAGCACATTTTATTTTATTCGACACTTGAAATAAAAAATATCGAAAGCTCGGTTGATTTAGCAAACGGAGTCTATCCCCGAATATAATCAATCAGCAATGTCAAGCTGATCAACATAGCAGTAGATGCAAAAAAACGGTGAACTGCAAAATCGTTATTGTTCCGTATCGACTTTCGAAGAAAGATAGTAATGTATATGTTCAGCGGGTTGTTGTTCCGACTTTCGATACGAAAGTAACGGAATATTTGTGCTCGGGGTGGGTTTTTTTTTCTTCAGACAAATTTCGACTTTTTAACTAGCCATTTTTGACGGAATTTTTTTTTATCATTCAAAAGGTATTGTTGTCCTGAGCTTAAATGTAAAAAAATATTTCACCTGTGATCATTTTTCGTAAAGTTATGAGGGTTTAAAGATTGCCATTTTGGTCATTTTGACCAATTTGGGACAATTAACGCGCAATATAATTCGAGCTATTGACGCGTAAGCGAGATTTAATCCGTCTTATAAATAGTTGCAAATTGGTTGAACGAAGCTTATTTGTCATAATTGATTTGTTACAAGGAACGAAATCTATCTTTTTGTACTTTATATGGCGTGTGGGGGGATGATTTTCCGCCTGGTTCGCACAACACTATATTTTACCTTAAGTGATTCCAGATACTTTGATAATGTTAGTGTAACGCGCATTAGTTACGCGTGAAGAATTTTCCTGCAGTACAATTCTTTCCAAATTAAAATTAAGCAGACTAATTGGTCTTATGAATTCCTCACCACTCAAATTTGAACGCTTAAGATATGATAGTATCAGCCTAAATATCATTCTTTGTCATTATTTCACTAAGCAAATTTTTTTTTGGAGACTTGCTTATGGGCAGTCGGAACATTCAGGGCTTTGCCTTTGTGAGATCAAAACAAAGTTCTTTTTTTTACTAAACCCTTAGGCATTGAACTTTGAATTGCATGTGTACCATTGAGTGATTATTGTTTGACAATACAATGAAAACTTCCAAATACAAAAATTTCAGAAAATTAGATTCGGTTACGTTACGTTAAATTCAAGTTTGCTATTTAGGCGAGCGACATAACCAATCTAAGCAATCAACTTGAAGAATAGTTTTATTTAAATGAGGGTGGAACGATATCACAAAACTTTCAAATCAATATTAGGTTTATAAAATTTCCTTTAACACTAACCAAAGCTTTGCCATTTTCTCCGTATTGCTGGCAAAAATTGATTCAGAAGTTTAGATTTTACCTTCTAAGGCCCTTAAAAGTTGAGTATTTTTGAAATTTTATCATAATTTGTTAAAGCCAAGATCGTCTTAAAAAACTTTGAGCCTTCATCGACGAGCTTTCATTGTGATGATAAAGACAAACTCGGCGGGCTATTAAATCCTACTATCGAAACTAGATCTGTTAGTTACTCAATTTATTAACTTGCAGTTATAGAAAAAAAAGTTACAAAAAAGGGCATAATTACCCTTATTAATAAAGTTGTCTATCCGTATTTCATCTCAATTCGAGGGCTCCCCCTCTCAATAACTCAAACTGTTCACCACCCTGTTCGAGGTCCGCGACTTTTCTTCAACTTTGTCGGTCGCGCCGATGTTCACTCCATGTTCACTTCATAGTCTGAACAGGTTTATAAGTCGCGGACAAAGTCTGGAAGTACTTTGGTTGCAGCTGTCTGAAAATATCCAATTTCGGTCAAAAGAGTCAGCAAGATTATGTGATCCCTCGGGTGCACACGAAGGATTACCTAACCTTGCTTACTCTTCTAAATATCTGTATTTAGCACAACAATTGTAAAAACTTCTTGAATATTCCGTTAGAAAAACCACCTCTATTTACAAAATTTTTGAACGTCTGTGGGTCCAGATTTGCTCTGAAATGCTTACTTAAAATCAATTAGCAATAAAAGTGCTCTCAACGTGTAGTGAGGCGACCTTCGGTACCTCGTTATTTACATGTTCTTTGCAGTCTTACTGCAGATTGATGTTAATTATACTAACCGAGGTCATTGTGCTAATCTATACATAATACCACGCAGAGCGTGTTCATTCTCTTCTGATATCAATATTGTTTGCTAGATTATCTTTATTCTACTTAAACTCATGTTCATTCAGGATAAACTTCCTATTCCAAGTATTTATTCGAAACCAAGCAATAAAGTGATTCAAGTAACAAATTATTCAACTCTAAAACAATTTACTTATTTTTCGAATAACCAAGTTTTCATTCTAAAACCTCGGCAAAACTCATTGCGCAGCCAGCAGTTCCTATGAACGAAGACAGGACTGACCTGTTAGGCATTCCCCCTTTCTGGGCGAAAGCCTCCATTAACCCGTCATTCCTTTGGCAATCTTGGATTGGTCAATTTTTTTTGGCCGTATCAATCCTCACGATCTTTTAACCGAACCCACTGAGGTTGTTGATGAACCTCCTCACGACCGGAGTCAATTGCTGATGGCGAGGTCGCTGGAGCGGCGGAAGGCCGAAGACAAAGAGATCAAGTGGCGATTTGAAGAATTAACGAATTAAACATCGAGAGGAGGAGAAAAGGCCTTCGGATCAGTCAGAATTGGTTTTATCACGAAGCCGAAGCCCTTGTGAAGTCTCGCTTGTTCTTCGCTCTGGGGAACGAAGAGAGGAGACGATTCGCTGACTCATTCCCTCACACGGACATCAGTAATATTCCTTTTCGAGAATTTCATAACGGCTGTGAAACGTTATTCAAGGTTGAACGGGAATATACAGTGGAACGTACCAAACTGTATAACTGTATGACACTTTTTCGCCATTTTACGCTCGTCTGAGCGCTCAAGTGGCTCTGTTAAATTGGCCTCATGTTCAAGAAAGGGAGATTTTGAAAGACCTCTTTATTGGACGAATTCGAGATATAGATGTTCAACAACAACTTATCAAGGCTAAGGCTGATCTAGATGGCACCTTCAAGCTCGCGCTTGAATGCGAAAAAGGGGCAAATACATCTGCTCAGTTCCAAAAACTACTTCCTCATAATCAACATTCAAACGGTATCAAGGTTAAACAAGAACCTACTTTTTCCATTCAGTCATCTAGAGGGAAACGGAATTATCCCCAAAATCAAATTAATCGACAAACGTCAAAAAACAATCAAACAAATAAGTCATGTTACTTCTGTGGTACTCCTTTTAGTCCGGATCACCGAAAATCTTGTCCAGCTCGGGATGTAGCATGTAATCTTTGTCGGAAACGTGGTCACTTCGCGAAATGTTGCAACTCGTCGAAACGACGTGTAAATCTGGTTCAGGAAATTGAGGACGCTTCGGGCCCGTCTATGGATTGTAACTTTATAGATGACGAACAGGATAGTGAGCCAGAATATGGGGTGTTACAACTGGAATCCGCTGTAATGATTAACAGTATAGAAACCGTTAAGTCAAGCGGAGGAAAATCTAGGAGCCTCAGTATCCAGTTGCGTTCAGGTCATAGTCTTTTCTCTTCGACTGTAGACACAGGAAGCCCAGTCTCGTTCCTGAATAAACGTACCTGTGATTTACTTTTGCAACGAAATCCATCAATTGAGTTTCGCGATATCACTTGTTACCCTATAGATACCTTGTATGTGGACTATAGTAAGCAGCCCATTCGTCTACTTGGGTTGATCCAAACCCCGATTTCTTCTAGTGGCTGGAGGGTGGATAACAGAATTTTTTCGAAGAACAGAACTCTTAATCTCTTTGGTTTGGACTTGCAGGAGCAACTGGATGTTGTTACTACACATTTGAAGGCTGAATCAGTTCAGTCGCTGGAGTATAGTTCCTCGGATCCGATATCAGAATACTGGAGTTCCTTCTTTGCAAAAAAATACGCCGTTCTTTGCAAAAAATGTGTTCAGTCGTTTGGGCCAATCTAAACATCATAAAGTTTATACTAATTTCAAGTTCTCATTGGTGCCACGTCAAATTAAAGGACTTAAAGTTCCGATTCATATTCAGGATAGGGTCGCGAACGAGATAAAACTTCTGGCGGAGCAAGAACATATTGAAAATTTTGGACAAGTGTACGACTGATTTCTTCATAGCACCGATTGTGCTAACTGCAAAGAAGGATGGCTCTATCAAACTGGCCCTTTATGCTAAGCCGATGAATGCCCAGATCTGGAAAAACAAGTACCAGATGCCAAACATTCATGAACTCATTGATTCCGCGGCACACATCGTAACTAGAAATGTTCCTGGAAATGTTTGGCTCACGTCCTTGGATTTTAAGTATGCGTTTAGTCAGTTGCCGTTGTCATTGCTCACTGGCAGTCACTGTAATTTCAATATTCTGTGTTGCGAGACGACGGGAACGTACCGATTCAAGACCGGATTTTATAAGTTGACTGGTATGCCTTCCGAGTTCCAAAAAGCAATGGATTGTACCTTACAAGGGTTAGAAGGTGTTATTTGTTGCCTTGACAACATTCTGATAGTCACTAAAGGAGATGTTCAAGACCATAACGAACTGGTCGAAAAGATCATGCATAGGTTTGATGTGGAAGGCTGGGCTCTCAAACTGAGTAAGTGCGAATTCTCTGTTAACCAACTAACTTGGCTTGGGTATGACATTAATGAGGACGGTTATTCTTCTAAATTTTCAAAGATTGAAGCAATTCAATCACTCAAACCACCGCGAACTTTAAAACAATTTTGGTCATTTATGGGCACGTTAAACCATTTGCAAAGGTTTTTTCCTGTTTTGCATACCCATACTGTTCATTTCCTGGCCTCCTTGAAAGCCTGTAATAAACAGTCCTTTTTGTGGGGAACGGAACAGAATAAAGCCTTTAATGACATAATCAATATGATTGCGAAAATCCCGAGTCTTCATCATGTCGATTCATCAAAGGGTTCGCGGGTAAAATCCGACGCTAGTCATAATGGTCTAGGAGCTTGCCTCGAACAGGAAGTTGAACCTAGAGTTTGGACCCCAACTGCTTTTGCTTCGCGTTTCCTTAAAAATGCGGAGGTTAAATATAGTACTAACGAATTGGAGTTATTGGCAATTGTTTGGGCCTGTGAACATTACCGTACTTACCTGTTAGGTACACGTTTTCAAGTGTTGACCGATCATAAAGCTATCATATCAGCATTAAATGAAAATTTTAATAATAAATTGTATCAGTCTCGTCTTGCTCGTTGGGCAGATCGCTTGTTACCTTTTGATTTTGAGGTTATTCAAGTCCCAGGGGTCACGCTGGGGATAGTCG
The DNA here is from genome assembly GCF_963678635.1 of Symsagittifera roscoffensis. Lineage (NCBI taxonomy): Eukaryota > Metazoa > Xenacoelomorpha > Acoela > Convolutidae > Symsagittifera > Symsagittifera roscoffensis. The sequence continues at coordinate 61,260,083 of NC_087065.1, read as the reverse complement.
ATTATTTATCATGTTATCCTACGTTTCCAGCTTCTGAGCCCTCTAAATATGATGAACTTTTTGTAGTTAAATCTATTGAGGCTTTCCATCAGGCCCTCTTTTTTATTAACTCTTATCGGTTAAGATACGGTGTGGGATCAAAATTGTTTGCCGCCGCAAGAGGGTGTTCAATTTGTGTCACGGTGTAATGGTACTAGTTATTAACGTCGCTCGCCGGTTGGAGCGACGATAGTGTTCCTCAGTGTTTCAACCAATCATATTTTAGTATGCAAATGGACTGTTTGCATTATTTGCCAAAAGAGGGCGTCAACATATGCTCTCACGAATTCAACCAATCAGAAACTGGTATGCAAATTGATTATCGCAGACCAGTTGGTGTTCCAAAAATTCACTGTCTCCGACCTGAATCTTTACAAAACAGTCAACTAATCTCATCTCTTTTATTTTTAAACCAAAGTTTTTTCAAAATTACTCAACCGCCTGGCGCTAAACAAACTACTACCGGACCCACTACTATCGACTTGAATGCTACTATCACTCAACCTGACCCTCAGACTATACTTAACTCAACTGCCGAGCAGGCTGATTTACTGACATTCGTGGAGTCTTTTCCAATAAGTTCTCCGAATTTTGGTCGACCCAGTCTAAAGCCACCAATACGATCTCGTCAACTAAACCGCATCACTCGATTGGATCAAATACGCCAACAAAACCGAACCCGTGAACGGGCTGCTAAAACCCGTTTTGTTGCCACAAGGACTACAATTTGAAAAGATGGTCACACCCAGCTATTGGAGGCGATGAGACAGTGTCGCCTATCGAAGCCAGGAAAAGTTAACACGGCCGCAAAGATTGGAGTTCTCGCTGTCAATGGGTGCAAACCTATTCTTTCCTCGTCAAAGAAGGAAATTGTGGGACTGCCTGGCCTCTTCGATGCAGACCTTTTGGCGGAATTGACGGAGGAGGATCGTTTTCTTGGCCCTATGAAACGAGCTATCATAAACAAGGACATCACATCTTTCAACAAGCTTGGTTCATATATGGCCCAATTCTGGCCTAAAGCAGCTGTGGTTGATAACTGTGTAGTTATCGATAATAAATTCGCCATACCCGAAACTCTTCGATAAGCCGTGCTCACTCGTCTTCACCGATCTCACCCAGGACACGAGGCCATGATGGCGGCCTCTGAATACCTCTGGTGGCCATTCATGACACGTCAGATTATTGATACGTGCGAGAAATGTCGTGAATGCACCTTGTTTGGTAAGAATCTTAAACCCGCGTCAACATTTAATGCTGAGCAACCTTTGCTTGTTCTGTCTGGACCTAATCAGGAATTACAACTAAATTTTGCTTGTCCTATACTTGATGATAAAGGGTCTAAGATCTTTCTTTTAGTAGCAATCGATCGGTTCTCTAAGTTTCCTTCAGTTTTTATTTCTAAAACTACTGGGGCTAAGAAGGTTACTCAATTCCTTGATTCTTACATTCGTATCCATGGTCTACCTCACTCTAATAGAACGGATCATGGTTCAGGTTTTAAGAACAACTTGGTACAAGAGTTTTGCTCTAGCAGAGGTATTAAACATGTCCTCTCGCCGGTCGGAGATCATAGAGGCATTGGTTTGGTTGAACGAACGATTCAGACAATCAAGAGCAAACTGGGTGTTGCAAAACTCGATCCTGATTTCAAAAACTTTAAGGAAACGGTTCATCAAATACTTGAGGACACTCGCAAGAGTAATCATTCGGTGCTTAAGAAATCACCTTTTGAATTGCGTTTTGGTCGTAAACCTAATACTGAAGGGTTTTAGTCGCGTAATTATGTTGTTAAATCTGATACCTCAGCCTAGGGACTGGAGCGCAACCTCTTTACGCCAGACCAGATTGTCAGCCAGGATTACAGCAGAGACAGGGCGAAAGTTGTTCCTCGCGGCAGCACTAGTCCAACAGTTCCTCCCCGCTTCAAACCTTTGTTCTCGCTGGACGGAAATGTGGCAGATAGTGAACCCTACAAGGCGTTGGCGGAACTCGCTCGGGATCCGGTGAATAATGGTCGCAATTCAAACGCAATCTTCCACCGGATTGGGGAAAAAAGGTCCTCAAGGAGTTAGCAACCCGGCATTCGGACCTCGCTCATTCCCTCAAGTCAGGACTCAATCACAACACTCTACGCTTCCCAGCAATAGTAACACCTCCGGGGGCACAAGTTAGCTTCAGGTGTGCACCAGCTCTGCAACCCCTTCGCCTCTCGAAAACAAGTAAATTAGAAAACCTTCCAATGTCTGATCCTAGTCGAGTTAAAGTCTTTAGGAAAATTATTGATCGTCAATCGGGGAAACCGCTTTATAAACTGACTAAATTTGAAATTGTTTGTGTTACGGATCATACTCATGTTACCGACAATGGGAAATTTTACCGGAAAAATCACATCTGCCTAATTATCGGTCTACCGTTTCAGTTGCTCCCAACACTCTAGGTGATCGCCTCCAAGCTTCGAATTCTACATCTCGGGGTGCAGTTAAAAGGCCTGCTACACGGTCTCAGCCTGTGCTACTAGAACAACGGTCAAACAACCCAACTCTCTCTACTCCGATGGTGGACCTCACAGTTGACTATTCCAGCGAAAGCTCAGTTGGATTCAACGGTGGTCTTCAAGTGGTTAATGATTCTTCTCCTAACGAAAATGCCAGAGGCTTCAGTGTGACTCACCTCCGCTCAGGTTTGCTCCTCAGTCTAACTCTACATCGCAGCTCCACACTTCAACGAGTGCTACCTGCTCGTTACCGACCGCCTCTATCAACTTGAAGGTTCGTTAACTTCGCCTCAACCGCGGACTTCACATTGTGCTGCCTCTTCTTCGACCACTCCCCTTGCTGATTTTCCTGGTGTTATTCCTACTCGTACTGGAATTAATATCTCTTCACCGGACATGGTGTCACCACAGGGTCTGGTTCTTCCATCTCTCTCAGCGTCATCAGAGCTGCCCTCCTCCTACCCTTTGCTTTCTCTACCCGCTCAACCAGTGGTTGACGACGCCGAGTCAGTCCGGACGTCACATCGTAGTAAGAAGCCCACTCAGTTTCTGGCGATCCGTTGCGACATTCTATCAAATCAGTTGAGGACGACCCAACTTTGCCCTCTGAAACGGTGATAGTATCTTCGTCCTCAACACGAAAACCCCTCACTCGGGATCGTTTTCCACCTGGACCTTCAACGACGACGTCTCCCCCTCTCGCTCATGCAAAAGATGCTAGTGGAAAGGATTGACTATATGTCAAGTATAAAACTCTACTAAACTCATTGAAACTATTTCATGTTATCATGTTCTTTCTGATTAACTGTAGGCTACTTGTGTGGGATAGAAGGCTATAAATCATTGGCTCGTTTGGATGCAGTTTTTATTATCTCTCTAATTTTGGGTTGTTTCTCAAAAATTTTTTCTCCCGCGAGGAATGTCGTGAGGCGACCTTCGGTACCTCGTTATTTACTTGTTCTTTTGCAGTCTCACTGCAGATTGATGTTAATTATACTAACCGAGGTCATTGTGCTAATCTATACATAATACCACGCAGAGCGTGTTCATTCTCTTCTGATATCTATATTGTTTGCTAGATTATCTTTATTCTACTTAAACTCAGGTTCATTCAGGATAAACTTCCTATTCCAAGTATTTATTCGAAACCAAGCAATAAAGTGATTGAAGTAACAATTTATTCAACTCTAAAACAATTTACTTATTGTTCAAACAACCAAGTTTTCCTTCTAAAACCTCGGCAAATCTCACAACGTTAGAGCAAACTTTGTTTTTCAGACAAAAACAGACAGATGTTGCACAAAAACCGTACTTCTAACCCATCACGTCTCACGCCAAGTACGTAGATATATCTCGGGTTTAGTTTTGTCTCAATTCAAAAGATATATAGAGTTGAGCCGTGAAAACATAGAAGTGGAAACACTTTAGTTCTTAAGAATGGATATAGATACAAAAAGAACAAGACTGCTCGTATCAGGGCGAAGCCCTGAATGTTCCGACTGCCTTTTAGGGTTTATGGAGCAGCAGTAATAACATAAAAAAATTAAATGAAACAAAATAAAATAAATTGTTTTTTTTTTTTAAATTTGAAATTTTTAATGGAAATCATCCCCCCACAAGCCATATAAAGTACAAAAGTGAGATTTCGTTCCTTGTAGCAAATCAATTTTGGAAAATAAGCTTCGTTCAACCAATTTGGAACTATTTATGAGACGGATTAAATCTCCGCTTACGCGTTAATAGCGCGAACTATATCGCTCGTTAATTGTCCCAAATTCGTCAAAATGGCAATTTTAAACCCTCATAACTTTACCAAAAAAGATCACAATTGAAATATCTTTTCAAATTTAAGCTCAAAACAACAATACCTTTTGAATGATATTAAAAAAATCCGTCAAAAATGGCTAGTTAAAAAGTCGAAATTTGTCTGAAGAAAAAAAAACCCACCCCGAGCACAAATATTCCGTTACTTTCGAATCGAAAGTCGAAACAATAAACAAACATTAAAAAATTTTAAACTGGTACATAATTGTTCTGAATTTTGATACGAAGGTAACGGAATAATTGTGCTCCGGGTGGGTTTTTTTTTCTTCAGACAAATTTTGACTTTTTAACTAGCCAATTTTTGACGGAAATTTTTTTAACATCATTTGAAGCTATTGTTGTCCTTAAATTTGAAAAGATATTTCACCTGTGATCATTTTTCGTAAAGTTAAGAGGGTCTAAAGATTGCCATTTTGGCCATTTTGGCCAATTTGGGACAATTAACGCGCGACATATTTCGCGCTATTAATGCGAAAGCGAGATTTAATTCGTCTTAGAAATTGTTCCAAATTGGTTCAAGGAAGCTTATATGCCATATTTGATTTGTTAATAGGAGCAAAATCTATCACTTTGCACTTAATATGGTTTTCACAAAAAATCTTAAACTTTTTAGAAAAAGTTTTTTAGTTTTACTTTATTACATTTAAATTTTCCATGTTATTACTGCTCTATAGACCTTAAAAGGCAGTCGAAACATTCAGGGCTTTGCCCTGATACGAGCAGTCTTGTTAACGTATTGTCGCCGCACAATAATAACTGACGACTCAACCAAAAAATTGTTCGAAAAATGAGTGAGCCTGAACCCGATTTTATTTTGAGATCAACCGAAAATGATTTTAAAAAATAATATCAACCCAAATTGACCCAGAAAATTAAAGTAGTCTACGACAATGAGATAAACACAATCCTGAGCTGAAGTGATTTTGCGTCATCCCCCAGATTATCACATAATACGTGGAGAAATGCTTAATGCCCAAAGCCGTATGCTACGGCAGCCGCCAAAAACTGTTTCTGTTTTCAAAACACAAAGTTTGTAGAACAAATACAGAGAAACGATCCTCTGGTGAGTTTGGCAAATGCTTAAAGCAAATCTAGAAACGCTCTGTTTTTCTTACGAGTCTGTGGTAATAACAATTCGAACTTATCGTTAAAAATTGGCTTATTTTGTCGTACTTTCGATATATTTTTTAAATCAAATTGCGTGTTTTATGATTTTGGTATATGTCTAAATATCCCGTATCATACATATTTGATTTTCTTTGTTTGATAGACAATAGACAAGTTTTATCGCAAGGGTTTGTTTTTCAACTGATAGCTAATTTCGTCTGAATTATCCATAATATGTATACTTTTTTTTGCCTAAAATAGTGTTCGTCCAAAAAAACAGTCTCCTAATAAATCTGTTTTTGACTGCCTATTTTGGGTTTCAGTGTGAGAAAACACAAGCGTAGTGAAGGAAATTGAATTAAACGGGTATTTAGATGTTTCCTTATATAATCACACTGAGCCTTGATACCCGCACCAAGCGCCTATGAAATTTAAATGAATAAAATGGACCTCCGAGACAAAATCATCGATTATAATTTATTAGAAATATGCAATTCAGCCAAAAAATGATTATATTGCCACTATAATTGATTAATTTTGAGCATTTTTTTGGCATCATAACCAATAATTTTTGCCAAGATAATCGATTAAACTGAATAATTTTGAAAAAAAAAAATCCATTAAAATTGCTTAGAATCGATTACATTCTGTTTTTTTTGGATTAAAAATTGATAATTTTGCAGACAATTTGGGAATTTTGTAAAAACGCTATGCCATGTCTTTTACAGTTTTAAAAAGCAAAAAAGTTCAAAGTTGAATACTTCATTCGACCCTATCCCATGTTTAATCACCAACCACATGTTTATTACACACACGTAAAGCGAATGGTGGTTGTGGTAAAAAAAGAATATACGCAAAAATTTAAAGTACTTGCCATCAATTGAGAACTTAAAACTGAAATAAAAAAAATCGAGAAAATATAATTCAAATAAAATCTAAATCTGAATTTTAAAAATTTATGAAATGCAATACGTAACAACTAAAACTCAAACTGATGCGTCCCGCATTAAAGTGAGTAACTATTTTAATCGCGCCTGCTAAGCAGAACGCATGCAAGTTGCTACATCCCTGGGGCAAGATTTCAAAACCACAGGGGCATCTATGAATCATAAACTCCGGATCATTAATTAAGTTGTTCAGTTTTTGTTTCTATCCATTTTCTTTTTCTGCAACATTACAAGGCCCAGCTGTGCATTTTGTGCATTGTAAGCGGATTACGCAACAAGGACGCTCCCTTATTTGTTCTTCTTTTGTTCTTTACTTTCCTTTGATCGCTCTGACAAAATTTTCGTATGTTTAAAGACTTGTCTCTGGAATCCAGGAACATACAGACACAAAACTGTGCTCCTATCCAGTGCACAGTTTGGCCTCGTAATGAAAAAAAAACATTTTCATCTGGTGAAAATTCTAGAAAAAAAACGTAACCCAAAAAACTCCGTAGAGCGAAGCTCCCGAATATCCGAACGTTCCCATTCTTCTGTTCTTTAAACTGAATTTAATTTTTTTTAAAACTGAAAACTTAAATTCACATAAAGTTCTACAAGTGATAGGGCAACGTTCTGATAACCTTATCGTAGCTAGCGAAGGCTGTTTTTCTAGTTAGAAATGTTATATAGATTACCTAGCTGAAGTTTTAGTATTTTCTGTACAGAATTGATCTATTTCTTTCTTAGTTTAGAAATATACAATTTCTGAGAAGAAATAACCAGAACCGCAACGAGATAAACATGCTTATGACTATAGCACAATGTGAGATATGCATAATAGCCGTAGCAATACAATGCAAATTAACACTTGTTATAACAAGTTTTGCTATTCATTAGGTTGTTAAAACTATCATAAACTATCGGGTCACGCAGCAAACAAACTATCAGGTCAAACAAAGGGAGGTCGTGAGTTCGATACCCAGTAAGAGAATTTTTCTAGCTAGAAACAGCCTAGATTTAGCTAAATTTTGATCGGTACCGGGTTATCTTTCTGAGTGTACTTTTATATAAAAGCTCATGAGATACGCAATTCAAAATTGGATCATATGGTCATAGTGGTCGCATATGTTTTCACAATTCTGTTACTACTCCGAAATTATTGTAGCATCTATTTCTTCTCAGCTTTTTTCCAGACGTCATCCTGGAGTTGAGCTCTTGTTTCTGTCTTCAAAGACCGAATAATCACCACTCCCAAAACACCTGAAGCAATGTAAACACTAACGGACGATGGGTAGCTCTCTTTTGCCAAATATTGGGAAATAAGGGGCGATAACGCAAGCCCAAGTCTCGAAAAACAGTCTGTAAAGCCAGAAGCCGCTGATCGTGAGTACGTAGGGTAAACTTCATTAATGTAAAGGTTAAACACAAGTTCAGTCGTGAAACAAAAACTTTTCACGACTAAACTACAAATTGTCCGTGAATAATTTGGCATGCAGAAATAGAAAGTCGACATGCAAAGAGTCGAAAAGGATAACGATCTTGCCATTGCTTTTCGCCGGCCGAAGTAATCAGCCAGAAAATAATAAAATAATGCTCCAAATATCCCAGAAGAACTGAATAAAATATCAAGAGAGTAATCGTTTTTCTTCAGACGGTCGCAACCTCCAGATTCTTTGTAAGTCTCAACTAAAACATTACAATCTGAAGCGTAAGGATTTTGCAAGTTCTCATAAAACAAAAGAGCAACTCCAATATTGAAGAATCGTATCAGAAATATCAACGAAGACAAAACTCCTAGGAGCATCTTGTCAGATGGCGTCGCGATTAGGTCTTTCCATGATCCTATATCACCAATTGATTTCATAATTGATGCTAATTTCAAGTCAGAATTTGGCTTTGAGCTTAATATTTTGACAACTTTGGTAGCTTTATCTGTTTCGCCTTTAACGAGTAGAAACCTCGGACTTTCGGGACATATACTTGTTACCGAAACTAAGCCGAGAACGATCGGAAGCGAAGATTTTAGCACGTAATACCGCCAGCCTAAATTGTTTTCTGTAACAGTTATTAACCCAATTGCAGCTCCATAAACAGCTCCGAGGTACTGGAAAATGAACAAAATTAGACAAGCTTTTGCCCTGTGAGTTGACCCGACAATTTCAGTTGCGTATGTGTAGCAAACATGGAACCCGCCCATTGACATTCCGACCAGAATGCGGAGCAAATAAGTGTCTGTGAACGACTGTGTGACACTACTGGCTAGAACTGTTATGCTGGCGAATAGCGAACACAGCTGGATTACTCTTTTGCGGCCTGTCAAAGAAAGTAATAAAGTAATGATAATTACTCCAGAGGATTAAAAAATTTCGGGGATGGAGAAAGTGCATATTGAAAATGGTTCTCATGAACTGAAAAAACCAAAAGTTATAAGGAAAATACAAAAAATTTGATTTAAAGTTTAAATGCTCGTATCGCCGCAAATAAATTTAATATTCCGAATGAAGGCGGATCTAGGATTTTCTCGAGGGGTGGGGGTCGATTTTCAAAAAAACGTAGAAAATTTTGCCGACCTTTTTTTGTTTAGGTTGAACAAATTGATTTTCTGAGCTCTCCCAAATCACTATGAAGACAGACCCAATTTTGACTAAATTTTGTGCGCCACAGGCAATTTTTTTTTCTCGAAAAAACAGGCCGTTGATTGGAAATTTACCTGATTTTGACCAAAAATTGCGTTTTTTTGGCGCGCACTATCCCTTTCCCTCAAAATTAAATATTTTGGCGCCAAAAGCTCCCTAAGAGAATTTTTAGGTTCCGTCAGCCAAAAGTGGATATCTCAAAATAGTACAAAGGGGTATCAAACCATTGGGAATTTTAATTAGCTAATTTTTACGGTACTTTTATATCATGCAAAAAAAGTATTGTTTTCTTGTGCTCAAATTAAAAAAAAAACATTCACCTTCTGCAAATTTTTGTACAATTATGGGGCCTAAAGATTGCCTGTTTGGTCAATTTAGGATAAATGCTATTAACGAGTAAGTAGATATTTATCGCGGCTTCAAAAATTGTTTCAAACTAAATTGAAGCATGCTATTTCTTCTACTGAATAAACTACTCTACGCGAAACATATCATTTTGCACTTGAAACAGCGTGTGGGGATGACTTTTGAAAAATCTCAATTTATGCTTTGCCTCAATTTTTTTTAGCAGCGAACACTACTCTGTAGACCTTAAAAGGTAGCCGGAACAAAAATACCCAAGCATATATACTCCTCGACTTCTTCGAAGGTCGGAAAAATACTGCTGAGAAACATGCATTAAATGTGTGAGCAGAATTTTGACGCTTTTGATCGTAACATCTAAGTGGCTTAGGTCTCTTAGTGGAATCATCCAGCGGCGCAGTTAGAGCAGAGGATAACCAACCGACAGCCGTTCAAACTCTTTATGTTAAATTTTAATTCCGGTTTTCGAAAAAAAAAAGCGGAAAATTTATACTTTGGGTGGCTTTTTAAACAGTCATTTTTCGAGTTTTCAACTATGCCTCTGTTTCTGCTGGAAGTTTTTATGCCATCTGAAAGAGTTTGTTACCTGAAAATTGAAAAATACATTTCACCTATGAAATTTTTGTTAAAGATATAGGGTTTTCAAAATTATTGTGGCTATCATTAGGAAATCTGTTACAATCAATATATCCTTTCGTAGTTTACATTAGTGTGTGGAGGATAAGTTGAAGAAAAAAAACGACAATTGGCTTTATTGATAAAAGTTTTTAATTGGCCTCAAGGAGAATTCGGAAGGGAACATTCAGGGCTTTGCCCATTTTTCAGTCTTGTCCATTTTTCAAATTTGAACATCAGAAATTGATGCTCAATTTCTTAATCTATGAAAGTTCATATAAAAATGATCATAGTGGGCATATGATGCTATTCTCGTGTTTTGAGTTCTACTTTTTGCGTTTCAATGTTTAAAACGTGAAAAAATTTGAAAATTTCATTACCATATTTGTCAGATAGATGACCCCACAAAAGTGCTCCGAAAATCATTCCAGTGAAAAATGCTGACGTCAGAAATGCTTCCTGCACTGGACTGAGATTGAACTCGCATAACAATTCAGTTGCTAAAAGTCCAATCATCTCAATTTGAGCGAACAGCGAAAGAAGCACTAATCCGACAGCCGAGAGTATTAATACATGGCGAAAAGAGAAACCCGAATACTCGAGAGCTTCTTCGATGCCGACAAGAGAATCTAAGTTTCCAGTCGACGCTGACGAAAAGTTTTCCTTTTTGCATTTTAATGGCAATAGTTCTTGGCCAAGTTGAGAAGCTTCATCAGCAGCGCCGTTTTCTGTTTCCATTGGCGTTTTATTTCGAGTAGATACCGCAGCTCAAAATGGATCCATAATATCATTCAAAGTTCGCTCTCAACAACCTATCTGAGAACTTTACAATCGCTCAGATTTTCTCTAAACTCAATTAGGTCAATAAACGACTAAATAGTGGATTGAAAATGAGCAATTGATATTTTTAGATGGAAAATGTTTCATTTAAATACTTAAATCTGGAATACAGTGAACTTCACACAAGTGGAAAAAATGATGAAACACATGCTTGAAAACACGGTTTTTGTTTGAGCATTCTGTTTCAAGTCTAACAAATAGTTATACATGAAAAATCAATATAGTTGTTTTAAAAAAACTTACCATTTAAATAAACTTACTAACCGAAACAATTTTGGTGGTATGAATTGGATTTTTATCTGTTTGTAACTAAAACGTATGAGTAGAAAAAATGAAGAATGACACTGAACAAAAATTCTGTTTGCAACTGGCACTTCCAATTAATAATCAGTTTGATTTCTGATAGTTATGAATACGAGCTAGAAATTGAAATATAAGATAATTAATTAAGTAGGAAATAATTCGACTTCCCATAGTTAAAACAGTGACAACTTAAATTATATACGTAAGAGCATCCAATGTTAAATAATCCAGCCAATTGAGAAGCCTCAAATCACCCAGGTTGAGGTGCTCGATGTATGTTTCGACTGTCGCAACCAAAAATTGGTATGTTTCGACCGTCTTGACCAAATTTTGTGTTTCGACTTTTCTCAACCAAATTTTGGTGTCTTGATTTCTCGGCCAAAGTTTGATATGTTTCGAATTTCTTTACTTTACAAAAAAATGTTTGATTTTGTTCGACCCAGTTTAGATATGTTTCGACCAAAATTCGATGTTTCCACTTTCTCAACAGTCTCGACCGTTAAAAAGTTCATTTGTTTGATCCCGCATACATATGTTTCGAGTTTTTCGACCAAAAATTGGTATGTTTCTACTCTCTCGACCTAGGTTTTTACTTTCTCGACCAAAATCGAGTATGTTTTCGACCTATCTTTTGTTTGTGCTCGACCTATGGTTCGACTTTCTAAACTAAAACTGAGTGCATTTCAATTTTCGCGGCAGTCTTCTAATTTGCTTTCATTTTCTTACCGAATCTGGTCAGAAACTGTTAATCTGAAAACTGTTATTAGAAGATTGTTTTGATAAAAATTACTTTTTTTTGCCGCTGGAACCCCTAGATCTTGAAAGTTAAAGGGTTCCCTGTAGTTTTTTAGTTTTCCGGAGCAAATATTTTTTCGGAGCATATATTTTGCTCTGTTTCCAAGTTAGAAATTAATTTAAATCTTCAAAACCAAATAAATTTTACACACTGGTGGTCGCGCATTTGATTAATTCACAACCGAAAATCTTTGGTCATACCGAGGTTATACATAAGTCGCGCAAAAACGCGGTATGGCTCATCAGGATTGCACAAAGTTTCAACAAATTTTCCCGCAAGGTTTTTCACTATTTTTTTTTCATGTCCTAGGGTAAATTTTAGCTCAAGATAAAACCATCATTGTAGTGATGCATTAGGCAAGTGTCTCTAGGAGAGTTGCTAACCACAAATCGTATGTTTCACTCACAAGAATATGTCTTATATTTTACAATCTATAACTCTAGCAGCAAGTTTCAGAAATCGCTAACTAAAATCGTACTCTTACCTCGCTGACCACAAATCGCAAATTTCACATGGATGCCCAAGTCCAGTTATCTTGTGAATCTTGTCAAAATGTTGAAGGTTCTTACAGATTTATCAAAGATAACAAAAAAACTATAATTGCTTCTTGTATTTTCGAAGGTACATAAGCTTCAAAATTACAAGAAAACGTCCTACAAAACCCGTAAAATGGTTCCAGCAGCTCAGCAGAAGATTTTGATTTTGGTGCAATCTTGAAAAGATTTATAAGATTCTTCAAGATTTCGGAGAATCTTCAAGATCTTGAGATATATCCAAGAAACGTTTCGTATTTTGTAATAAAACAATTTAGAGCAATTTAATGAGCAAATAAATAGTCAAGTTTTTTCCAAATTTTTTCAATGTCACCGAAAAAGTTTTTTTACTAATAGAAAATGTTTTCACAAAAGTTTTGAGAATAGCTTTTTGGTGGAAAAAAAATTGTCATTTTGTCCGATTATTTTGTTTCTGATGTTGGATTTGATCACTAACTTAGCAAAAAAAGACGGGTCACTGCGATGGGAAAAATTGGCAAACTTAAGAGCTAGGAAACTGCATTTTTTGTGCACATAACAATATAGTTGCTTTTTCAGGCCTAACCAAGCATAACTAATTAATTCTGATTACGTTACGAGAGATAGGCATCTGTAATAATTTCATATTTATGACTTATAGATTCATTGTGCAATTTCATTTTAAAATTTCATTTGACTTCGTTACAATCATAATTACCCAAATTTTTTTTAAAACCGGGAGTTTTAAACCCAAGAGTTCTAGATTTTTTTGTTTTGATTTCAAAAAATTTTAGGTTAATTTTCAATAACATGGTCGATTAAAACATTTCACCGGGCTTTATAACCTGAGTAAAAAATGGATTTAGTGACGTCCCATTCGACCGATTCATAACTTTCTGAAAATTTTGGGTAAAAAAATTGTTCAAAAACTTTGTTGAAAAAACTGCAAGTCTTACCACACTTTTTGCTGACTATTCTTTTCATTTTATTGGCTGTAGCGAAAGGATAAGAAAAAAACGGGTTGAATTAGTCAGTTTAAAATTTAAGGAACCTGCAGTATCATCAACATTTGTGCCCACGCAATCAGCATTTAAGAAGTTTTGTAAAACAATTTTCTCAATGGTTTTATGTTATTATGAGAAAAAAATCAAATTCAACACAAGTATCGCCATTGTAATAAAACTCAGGAACTGTTTCGAATTCGTATGACTGATATATTTGCCTCATTGAATGTTTCTCCATGTGAAACATTTCATTTTTTTCGGACATTGTGTATCGGGGAAAGTTTTTTTTTATACTTTCTTTCGCAAATTACATATCACAAATAAGACATTCCTACATCACTAATTTTTCTGCTTTTGATGATATTGACTAAAAATTTATACAAAAAAGGTTTTTCCTCCAGACATATTTCGACTGCTTAGCTAGCCAGTTTTTGATGGGTTATTTTATACTTCGTAAAATTATGGGTGTTTGAGAATTGCAACTTCAGCCAACTTGGGATAATTAACACGCAATAAACTTCGTGCTATTAAGGTGTAAGCAGAGATATAATCAGTCGTAGGGATTGTTCTTATATAATTTCTAGCATGATGTTCGGTTTTTTTTCTTACTTTATGCTAGATGTAAAACTTTGTAACTTTTGAATAATTTTTTTAACTCCACCATTTTTGTAAAAAAGCCTAATCAATTGTTTTTAAAAAACAGTCAAAACTTTCAAAACTTCTTTTTAAAACAAGCAGTCTTATTGTTTCTATTGATATTAATTTTCTGACTTTTGAAGAAAGCGGAATAATCAAGTTTGGGCCGGTTTTTTATTTACCTAGTCAGTTTTCGCTTTTTTAAAAGAACTTCTTCAATCACTTTTTCCACTTGAACGATATCAAATACAAAACTGACTTTGACCACTGATAGTTTAATGGGTTTGAAAGTGGATAATTTGGGCGATATTATATAACTAAAGCATTATAATTTTGCGTCCCTATACCCTACATAAGCGGCGCATTAATGCGTCCCAAACCAAATTTAGGCAATCAATTCCATGAGGCCGCAGACATCCCTTTCTTGTCCTCATTAGCGGGTGGGGGATAAACTCAGGAATTTTTCTTTATTTGATTTTTGTAATCAATTTTTTGAACAAAAAAATGTAGTCGCCTCGAACTGCAGTCGGAGCATTCAGGGTTTTGCCCTAACTCACGAGCAGTCTTGCTGTTTATTTTAATCTCATTCCGTTCCTGTTCAAATCGGGTTGAGCACGTATCGAACCAAATTCTAATTTTAAATTGAAGAGCACTCTTTCCCCCAATTAAGAAGAAAAAGTACTGCAATATACAGGATTTTGAATCAAACAAGAAGCAAATGAATAGGATCAGATGCTCTGGCAATCACAAACCCGAGACGTAGACAAGGCAATCAAAACTTGAAAGTGGAAAAATTTGAAAACAATAAAAAACGATAGAGGAAAATAATTGCCCTGTTTTTTTTTGGCAAAAAAACTCTCTAGTGTTTTATTCTTTTATCTTGCAATTTCAAAAAAGGACAAAGTAATTAGTTTTAGGTTAGTATTTTTAGTCAGACCATTTTTTTTATTGTTTCACGTCGTTGTCGTTTGGTTGGACCATCTTCTAATCACAAATAGTTAACCTTTTAAAAAAATTTTAGTTTCTGTTCAGGTTTCAACTACCTACCCAAATTAATTCATGAGCGGTTGCACCCTCCCTGCTTACAGGATAAGAAAATCGACGTAACTGTGTATCCAGTGGATTTGGTTAGCCTTTTAACTGATATCCTTTTAGACCGCCTGCAAAAACTCTTTTTTTTTGGTCTGGTTTTCTGTGAAGTTATCAAGTTTTAATTTCTGTGTGAGTTTTATTTCTAAGCCACTAGTCTGAATTTGGAATCGTATATGATTTTATGACGTTAAAGAATCTTTGATTTGGTTACAATCATATGTGTCATGTGCAATTGAAACAAATCAATTAAATCTTTCATATTTTGCCGCATGTAAAAAATTTCTGTGCGAACGTTTAAAACGTTAAAATTGTCTAAATAGTCTTTGGTCTTTGGTCATTTTGGATGAACTGTCTGTCTGCGTTCGAAATTGACTGAATTGTCTGTGACGGAATTGTCTGATCGTGGCAAAATAGATATCTTTGGATGTCAGTATTTTAAAAAAAGTTCTTGCGACACCTGAAAATTTAGTCGGTTAGTTAACAGCCTCACCCTGATAAGAGCAGTTGTTTTTTTTTCTTTTTATAAATCTTTTCCTTTTATTTTTTTCTAATTACTACATGTTAGGTCCAAAACAGATCTGAAAGACCTATCACTTATACACTAGGAAACATTAAATTTGAGTGTGCTTACGATATTACTAAAAACATGTTTATTAAACTAGAAAAATCAGATCTTCACCCTGATTTGAGCAGTCTTGGTTGCCTACTATTGTGTTTCGACATTTAAATTAGATTAACGTAACCAAGTTTGCCAAACGGAATAAGATGTATTTTGCTAACATCAATTTTTTTCAAATGCGTTTGCGTTACAAAAGTTTTTACACACGGATCGAGTATGAATGGAATAAAGAAACATAAAACTTATGAAATAATTGTCAGTGGTGCCAGTTCTTTTATAAAGTCTAATAGTGCAAATCCATTTATTGTTTTGTCATGTTTTTAGTTTTCAACCAAACGAGAACTAGAGCTAAGCTTTTCATGATTTTCTTTTCTAATTTTTTCCTAAATTTTTTCATAGTGCCAAATGTTCAATAAACGCCACTTAAACAATACACTTTTGGTGAATTATTTGTCGCGATTAAAGCGTAAAAAACATGTTATTTTGTTCACATTAAGTTAAACTTGGCCGACATTTGTTCCATGGAAATATTTCCTTAGAAAACGGGCAATGGGGTCTTTGAGCACGTGTTAGTCTGCGGCCACATTTTGATAATTTTCTTTTTTGTTTCAGCTCTACAAAAAATTGAAAGAAATTTAGACATCCTACTTTTATCAATTTAATATAGATAAAAACGCATAAATAATAATTGATTTGTAGCAAAAAGAATTGAAATGTCCAGTGTCATTTTCCTTTCAAAGAAGCTACTTAAGTTCAATGGGATTTTGTGCAAGTAATTGATTTTGAAAAAATTTGCTTCCGTTGTTTTTCTTTTATTTGAGCAATTTCCAACTTCCAGTTTCGTTGAAGCAATGAACTCTGCGGAAAAACTTAACATTATTACAACATCTGACTTCAAATTGAGTTTCAATCGATACTTGTGGTAACCGTACAAACAAAAAATTGACGTTGAAAATGGAAAGTTATGGAAGCTTCGAACAAGAAACTTCAGGAAAAATATCAAAAAGACGCCAAATTTCGATCGAAGAAGCCATTGAAGATGCTGGGTTTGGGTCCAGACATGTCTTATCTCTGGTCGCCGTTAGTTTTCTGGTGTCTTCATTTTACACCAAACTGGAAGAAGTCAACGTACTGGGCCAGAAGTTACTTTGTATCTGGAATTTGACTGGCTATGAAGAGGCTATCTTGACCTCAAGTTTCTTCTCTGGAGCTATTTTTGGAGCTATGCTGTGGGGCAAGTTTTCAGACGTTTATGGTAAGATGTTTAAGTATCGTCTGGTCGTTACAAATCAACAGTGGTCCAATTGTTGTTTCTGCGCTTTTTTTAGTTTTTTTAGAGGAGACAAAAATATGTTTTTTTTTGCGAAAAAACGACGTTTTTTTTTGTTGTTTAACTGTTTGTGTCTGACAATTTAGAGACGAGATACAAGCTGAGGGGTGGAATTGACTAAATATCAGGAGTTTGGCCTTTTCACCACCATATACTGCACACCCCTCAAAATATTCAACGTTACACATTTTAACCCCGAACCCAAACAAATGTAATAATTGAGGAGAGAGCCACACCCCGAAGATCATAGATCTTGGTCAAACAAAGTTTTACTTGGTTAACGAGAGCGGAAAAGGGTTGGCAGATTCGCAAACAGTTTCTTTTGACACTTGGAAACTTTTTTTGTCGTCGGAAAACCTTGGCAATATATAAAAGAGTCATGTTAAATAAATAAAACACATAAAAGTTATATTTGCTAATTTTTATGAAGATTCGGGAAAGTCTTTTTACTGCTTTAATGGAACTAATAATGGTCGGTTTTAGTTATTTTTCTGAAAATCTGTACATTTTTATATTTCGAAGTTTCATTTCAAGGTATTAATTTCTGAGTATTTTTTTTCAGGCAGAAAAATTGCGCTCGAGCTTGCAGCCTTCATTGGATCTGTTTTTTCAATCCTCTCAGCATTCAGTCAGGACTACATCCAACTATCCCTCGCTCGGATTCTAGTCGGATTCGGCCTCGGAGGGTTCCACATCTGCGCCACCTACGCCACCGAAATAGTCAGTTGTCGACACAGAGCCACTGCATGCTTGTTCATCTTCATCGCAAACGGACTCGGATCAGCATTTGGTGCATTTTTAGCGCTAGTCACAATCGAGAACTTCCATAGTGGTTGGCGTGATTATGTTTTGGGATCAACTTCAGTGATGGTAATCGGGCTCTTACTTGTTACTTTATTTTGTCCAGAAAGCCCGCGGTTTCTTTTGTTCTCCGGCAAGCCAGGAAAAGCCTTGGAAGTTATTCAGAGTCTGGACAAAAGCAAAGTTCTGGACCGGGTATACCTGACGCCAGTTAAAATCGAACAACGTGGTTCATTTAACGAACTCTTTGCCACACATAAAAGCACGACGAATATTTTAAAGTTGTCGACTATTTATTTCGGATTTCGTTTTTTGAAACTTGTGATAAATCTGATTTATTTCGAGGATCTGCAAAATCCAAACGCGTCAGCGTGCAATTTATTTGTGGAGACTTATAACGGTTACCAAGAAAAGTGCTCGAGCTTCAACAAGAACGATTACATTTACAATTTACTGTTTTCGTTGTCGTATTTATTTGCCGCTTTGGTAAGTGTGGTAATGGCCGACTTATTTGGGCGAAAAATAACCCTTCAAATAGTAACTGGGCTCGCTTCTTTCTCCTTTATAGCTTTCTATTTCTGCATGCCGAACGCTTTGCTTACAGTATTCGCGATTATAAGTCGCGGCTTAGTAAACGCCGGGATTATGGTTATAACTCTGTTTATCAACGAGTGCTTTCCGACATATCTTCGTTCGTTGGCGTCGGGATTTGCCGAATGCTTTTCGCAATTTGGGTACACCGTCGCACCTTTAGTTGCACAGTATTTATCAAAAATAAATTACCCCCTCTCAGTTAGTTTATTCATAGCAATTTCAGTGCTCTGTTTTGGATTGATATTGACAGTTGGAAAGGAAACCAAAAACATCGAGTTGGATAAAAAGTCGCCGAACTCAAGCTCAAATGGAAGCGAGGACTCGTTTCCCCTCAAATAAAAAATTTCACCAAAACGGGGGAGGTGGGGCGGATTTGCAAACAGTATTCTTTTTTCATAGGTCGACCAAATTGGTTTTTCGAGCTCTCTAAAAACATTATATCAAAGAGCCTATTCTGCAGAATTGAATAAAAAACATATGCCGAAAATGCCATTTTGGGCATTCTTTGAAAAGTTCAAATCAAAAAATTGCCAAAAGTCTGAACTTGAAAAGATTAAACCAAAAAAAGTTAAAAAGTTACAACTATTTTAAAGCAAAAGCGTTTTTTTCTGAGTCAGTAGACACAAACCAATGCCTCCCCCTAAGCCCCCAGTTATACCATTACATGACAATTTAGAATAAACTTGATCTTGCTGAAAAAAAAAGAAGCTAAAAAAATTTTATTTTACCAAAAGTTTTTCTTCAAATAAAAGAATAACCCTTGAATCTTGTCACTTAATTGGTGAGTGGTTTTGGTAATTTTTCTTTCAATTACAATTGAATTTAAGTCGAAGCTGTCTTTTTTTTGCTTCAAATAAAGAAATTTGGCTCATATCAAAATAAATTGTGTTCATTTTTACTGAGCGTTTTTGATTTTTACAGAAAAACGATTCCATTCATTAAAACCCCAAGCTCCGGTATTTGGGTAGCGACACCTCACAAAACATCCCAGTTTCTAAAATTCGTCGAAGTCAAAATTCTGATTAAATCGAACGACCTATAAACACCAGGCGTTACAATTATGGCTTTTTTGGCTAGCGAGCAAATATTTGACATCAAAATACAATGCGGATTAGAGATAAATTTCAGGCCATGATAATTGGTTTAAGTTTCCGCGCGATTCTGTCGTTGATTCAAATTTCTCAAAACTTGGTTGAGTTGCACGGTGAGACAAATTCGTTGAGTCCACAGACAAAATAAGGAGTTTTGAGACAAAATAAATTTTCATGGCGGATTCCAACAAAAATGGCGGATTTTGCGCTATAAAAATCGAATCGCGTTTGTCTTCAAATTCCATATTACTAAGTAATTGTCGGCGTTTTTGGTAGGCTTGGTTTGTTACTAAAGCTTGTATACAAGAGTTTCTGAAATACGAAAGTTGTTTTTAGTGGTTTCAGAAACGTGACAGCGCAAACTTGTGCCTAACTTTGAAACAAGTTTTGGTGGCATAACGTTTTTGTGTTATATCTTGACCCTCTCCTTGTAGAAAAATAGAGAAAAAATGCACAAAAAACACACAATTCACTCCACTGATTTTTATGTGAGTCAAACATTTTGTTTTTACGAGCAGTTTTCTAGTCTTCAAAAGAAAAAATTCGATTAGTTTTTAGAAAAATAGTTGAAATTTATATAAACTTGTAAGAAAATTTTCTCAAATGAATTTTGGAGAATTGAAAAAAAGCCCTTTGCCTGCATCACCAGAAAAAGTACTCATGAGAAGCCAGTAGAATTAGAAGAACTCGATTTATAGAGCAGTGAAAATTGTAGGCCAAGGAGAGCAGAACTTATTTTTTTCATGAAATTATTTGAGTTTTATTACACAAATACAAGCTTTTCTGGGAAATCTGAGAGCAATTTTTGTTTAAAAATAGTAACTGGTATCATATTTGGTTTAAACAGGTAAAATCTAATCAATTTGCTCCAATCTCTACAAATGGGGAGGGTTGTCATGCTGGAAGGACCGAATGCTGGAAAAATTTCAACCAATCAAAATCGCTAAGCGTTCCTATTGTCAAATTGCTTTTCACAGATTTCACAGCGAAACAAAAGTTTAACCTTTTGATCCAGTTTTCTTAAATTTGGATATTTTATCAAAAAATTGCCAATCATAAATTGTTCTAAAATTCAAAGAGCCTAAGGAGCATCTATTTTTTTTCTTGAAATTCGAAAATTGAGATTTTTTCAAGAAAGAGATTTTTTCAAGTTTTTTTATGTTTACTTGCTTTCATTACTCTTTTCCGATCTTCGGTTGGCTATGTTTTGTTTTTCCATTATCGTAAATAGGGTATCCTTGAAATATTAAATTTGTTCCGATCCGCCTTCGATTCGGCATTATTTTCATTCATCTGCTTATTATCCAATAATCGGTCACTGTTAACACTAAACTTTGAGTTCATTCAGCT
Source organism: Symsagittifera roscoffensis (assembly GCF_963678635.1). NCBI lineage: Eukaryota > Metazoa > Xenacoelomorpha > Acoela > Convolutidae > Symsagittifera > Symsagittifera roscoffensis. The sequence goes on along the minus strand of NC_087065.1, from coordinate 61,239,108 downwards.
GTTTTTGTACCCTAAAATCTTACGCCCCAAAAAATTTCTGTCAATGTTACATTAATCTACAAACACTTGACGAAATTTTCTTTCCGCAAAATTATTATTTTCTGAGAGAATCAATTGTTTTTGCAATCTTAAGTTCCGCGTTCCGTGGTGTGTCATATTTCATATGAAAATTTCAAGCGCATTCGTTTGGAGCCAATCAGCAAAAAATTAAATACTTTTTTGACCACCATAAAATTTGGCTGCAATGAAATTCAAATTTGGTTATTCTTAAAAGTGCTTTTTCATGTTAAACATCAGCAATTTTTGATCTTCCTTCTGTCTTTTTTCATACTAAAATCGATCTCAAAATAATTCTAACACTTAGTGATAGTAAACTTGATATATTTATCCATTTTTACCAGTGAGTGTAAAATAGGAGATTTCTACTGGGAATGAGTATACCTAATCTAATACAAAATAATTTTACTCTGTAGGCTGCTCCGGAGTCAATGAGAACCAAACCTATCGGTAATATTCAAACATCAAAATAATTAAAATTTTAACTATTTTTAAAAGAATTTAATTCTCTAGAGAGTACTAGACAGATCGAGTACCTGAACAACATACTTAATAATTTTGTTTCCAAATTACTCATATTAATTGAGATTTGAACGAGTCATTTTGAATCGTTTTGAATTGATTTTTTAGCTAGGAAAAAAAATCTTTTTAAATCGAAGAAATATTGATCCGAATCCATCTTAATTTTCAATGTTTCATCTTTTGACTCTTTTCATACTAAAATCGATCTCAATTTAATTCTCAAACTTAGTGATACTAAACTTGATATAATTTATCCATTTTTGCCAGTGAGGGTAAAATGGGAGGTTCCTACTGGGCATGAGTATACTTAATCTAACGTACGCGAGAGTCGTAGCAATCAGGGAATTGCGCTGATAGGCGCATCTCTTGGCCAGTTTGAGATAATTACCGCGTGATAGATTTCGTAATGTTGAGAGACATCAAAGCTTAATGAAGTCTAATACCTCAATTTGTAATTGACATAGCATCTGGGAATAATTTTAGAAGTTAGAAAGCAAAACTTACAAATTGCAAATTTGGCGTAAATGGACCAAATTGTTCTACAGTGCTGATGATTTAAATTAACCGGACAAAACGCGTTAAACTTGAAATTTAAAACGCGTTTTTTTTTCAAATTGGGTTGAGTTTAGGTGAAAACTTATGAAGACAAAACTTACTTAAAACTTTAGCAGAATTAATATGGGCTATTTCTTTTGCAAAATTCGGGCCCAAAATTTTACCCCAAAAATGGGTCATTTTGGTTTTTCCTAGTTAATCAAAAATTACGCCAAAAATACCCAGTCGATCACAGACATAATTATATCAAAGCCCAACAAACTTTAAGATGGGTATATTCTCTAAAACATTGTAAGAATTAATTTATTTTTGTTTGATAGACAAAAAAGGTCGTTTTACTTTATAAAATACCAACTTTTTCTTTAAAAACAATTTTTAAACGGTTTGCAAATTTTTTTTGGAGAATTTACCCTTGATAAAGTTTGTTGGGCTACGTAAGGGACTTACTTTGATATAATTATATCTGTGATCGACTGGGTATTTTGGCGTAACTTTTGATTAACTAAAAAAAGCCAAAATGACCCATTTTTGAGGTAAAATTTTGGGTCCGAATTTGGCAAAACAAATTAAACCATATTAATTCTGCTAAAATTTTAAGCAAGTTTTGTCTTCATAAGTTTTCACCTAAACTCAACCCAATTTGAGAAAAACGCGTTTTAATTTTAAGTTTAACGCGTTTTGTCCGGTTAATTTAAATCAGCACTGTACTATAAGCCGATTTAAACCCGTGGCTATGTCTCATTTTGAGTTTTCACTGAAGCTAACAAATTTATACTACTCATTCCAAAAATTTCCCTAGACTTGCCGGATCATTGACGTTTTTTTTCTTCATGAGTTTTAACTACACCCTGCAGGCCCACTGTACTGTGTATATTGTTAAGTTTATTAAAAGCTTAAGTGAACCCAAGTAAGTTGAAAAGTTTCGACTCAGTTTCTAAAATTGTTGGAACGAAACTATTGAAATGGTTGCATCAGCAGGTTTATTTAATTCTTGAAACCTTCGCCAAAGTGCTTCATATTCTTTCGCTGAAATTTTTTACTGAATTTTTATATATTTACTGTGATATTCAAAGCAGGGGCGGACATGATTTCTACTTTCACTCCATTTTGCAAGTCCAGCAGTGCGAATTGACAAGTTGAACATAACCCCCACGCATTGATTCGTCTCTCACTCTAAAAAATTGTCGGCTGAGATTCTATTTTTTGATATTTCCATTTTTATTCGAATACTGAACAGCAATCAAACTTTACTTAAGCCCTCGGACTCAGCACACCTTACACTAAAGGAGAATGCGCGCCAAAATTAGCATTTTTTTTTTACAAAACGCTCCAAAAACGTCTAGTGCAAAAACTGAACCATTTAATTTATGTATAAGTTTTTTGTTCATTGCGCTTTAGTTATCTGCATAAAAACTAAATTCAAACCGGAAATAATTGTCGCACAGCGAGAATTAATTAAATTCGAACTGACTTAAAAAAAAAAGTTAGCATAAAATTAGAAGACTTGCAAATTACTAGGTAATTTTTTAGTAGAACGACACCCCCCACCCCACGATTTTTTTCGAGATACCTTATACTCGCAAGAAAAGCCAACCAGTTGCGCCAATTTTGTAAGATTAATTTAATCAATTTAAGGAGAATTTCACCTCAAAAGCTAATCATTATCATTTGTTTTGCTGTGCTGCCGTAAACACAGCCACTCCACCATCAGCAACCAAATTTAAACCCATCTAATAGGTTTTTATGTTGATTTTCACCGAACCTGTTGAATAAGGTTGAAGTAGAGAGAGAAAAAGTCAGATGGGGCAAAATTCAGAAGGAAATTTGTACGCAAGTATCAAGTTTGGGACACCAACATGTCAATGTTTCCAGGCCGAGCATAAATAGCAAGCTCTCAAAAGTCTCAAGAGATCGAATTAAATTTTTTTTTCTCTCTGATCTCTCTCTCACTGCCGTGCCTCGTAATCTTAGCCCTTGCTCTCTTTGCAATTTACTGTTCCTGTCCGGCTCTGTTTTTCACCATCATCCAACAGCATTTAATCAAGCTGGGAGAATAGCGCTCTCGCTAAGGAGACTTGGATCGAGAAAGGAACCCCCCGGGTTGACCAAAATGTCTATCCATACGTCACACCATGTAAGGTTCCATTGAAGCCATGAAAAATTGCCGAAGTATTTTCTGCTACAATCACAAATTTTCCCTGCATGGCGCGACGTATGGTTGCACACTTATTATGGGACACTTCAAATTAGATAGGTTTAGACTTCAAATTAGATTGCCCATTGAACTGAAACAACTTGACAGAATTTGCAAAATCATTATCACGTCGGCAACTTGACTAACCTCTTGCGGATGCTTTGCTCACCCATTTAAAGCGTCTCGACCTACTAGTCAAAAATTGCCAAATTCGTTGCAACACACCAAGAAAATTTAAAAAAATCATATTTTTTCAAAACTGATTCGTAGATTCAAGTAATTATAATTGTAGTGATTTGTTTTAGTGTCTTAAATGACCTTCGGGATTTAATTCATACCTGTTAACCAATTTAGTTACGACCATTGGTCGACATGAGATATTGCTCAGTTGACCTTTTAACGCTCTTAATTCACATACTTCCTTTTAATAGTTTTAGTCTTCTTAAGTTTATGTACAATAATTGTACATAGGTAAATAGAATTAGAATATTTTATTTTGGCGCAGCCTAATGATTCGAACGTGCGTAGAATTCCCCCCTTTTGGCCTAACCATACCCTAGAGCCACTGCCGCATGCCTGGACCCAATGGAGCGACCAATTTCAATTGGCGATAATTGCCAAAGAAAATCTGGATTTAGAGAGTCTGCACGGACCAGAGATACCAGAGACACAAATACCAAGTTTGGAACAAGCAACAGGCAGCGAGTCGGACACGGAAAGAGCCAACAGAGAGAACAGGAACAAAAACGCGATGAAACAGTACGAATCGCCGAAGAAAAGCGGATCAACGAAGAAAAGAGGAAATTTAATGGAATGAGACGAACGGAGGCGGACAAGAAACTGCGATCAATTTTATTTCTAGCCATAGGGAGCGAAGGAAAAAGAGTTTTTACACAAAAGAACCCGAGAGTCAAGATTTTAGCAACAACTTTCTCCGAGTTCTGGACTCTACTAGACGCAGCATTTAACAAACCGCCCAACACTACGTTTCTTAAGATGTAAATTATTAAATCGAAAGCAGAAAGACCGCGAGTCGTACGAACAATTCTGGGGAGCCCTGACGGATTTGGTCAGCACGTGCAACATCAAGGAATCTGACGAGGCAGAATGGATAAGGGACATCTTCATCTGCAATATGAAGAACACAGATACCCAGAGGAAACTACTGTCATGCACCATAAGCCCGTCGGAAGCACTTAATCAAGCTTTAATCGACAAAAAGGGATATTTTAATCACCAGAAATTGACAAATATATCACGGTCGTCGACCAACAGCACAACTTTTAAATCTTTTAATAATCACAATCAGATCAAAAAGGAACCGAGCCTAAACATTGAACGGAGTAACTCGTGCATGAAATGTGGGAATACATTTACGAAAGGACACTTAAACGTTTGCCCAGCGAAGGACATAACCTGTAAAAATTGTAATTATAAAGGACACTTCGCTAAATTATGTAAATCACGCAATAAGAGACCAACTGTAAATACTGTATCAGATAATTATGTAATTACCGAGAATTGTACATACGCACCTCCGGAAAACTCGTGGACGGAAGACCAAGAATCGTGTGATGTTATAAATGCGTGGAACGAGTACGGACAGAGTGACGACGACGAATTCTCGGTATTGAGCGTTAGAACTATTTACGACTAAAACGGTCTCGAAACAAAGAAACTCCTGAACTTAGGTGGAAAAACCTTATGTCCGATATTGACCATTTAGATAAAGGGAAAACTATCATGTCCAAAGATCGGGCCACTATCTGGGAACTCCACGACGGGGCAGAAGATGGATATCTGGACGAGGAAAAGGACAGCACGTCAGACCCAGAAGATAACCTGCCACTATCTAGGACAGCCACTCTAAATACAAACCCGGACGACATTAAACAAGCTTCAGAACCACTTGCAAAAAGAAAAGCAGTCATGGGAGGTAACTTATATAGAAAGGTGTCTAACAGGAAAAATAGGGATCCATATTTTAATCTGGTTAAGAAGGATATCATCGACTCTTCAGAACACACACCATAACCTTTGACAACGGTCACGTTTTACGCAAATCGGATCTGGCTATAAAAAGAAAAATACTCCCTGTCCCAAAAAAATAATAGTGAATCAGACACCCACCGGGCATAAATCTCATACTCATTCAAGTTTAGCTGGGAAAAGGAAACTCTCACCACCAAAGAAAGCTGTATCGACACCCTCTGGGCATTCGGGTCAAGGCACCTCAAGAGCGTCCAACTCCAGAGCACCGACTGTGAGCGTGGCCACTCAAGACTCTTCAAGAATCTCTTCAGGTTCCTCTTCTTCTTTAAACCCAGACTCGTGGGACGGGATAATCGATGATTAATTCGACTATGTGACCATTAACAATATACCTCAGAGCCATCATTCCGAATCTAACCAGGGCTTAAGTGTTACAGGTACCGTCGAGTCCCCACACCCGAGCTCAGAAAGGCCAGCGAACACCGACCTCCGGGAGATCGTTATCATCCCCAACTCGACCGCAACAGAAGGATCGCAAGATAACCCAATACTAGTAGACAGTACTCCGGAGCCTACGGTCAGCCCGACGATAAAGCCTCGACATTCTAGACCACGCAGAAATGTGGGCCCCCACAGTTTTACGGAAATCGCCGTTTTATAGACGTGGTTCTAGAAAAAGATGACACAGGAGTGTCACCCTCAGTATTCTCCTCTCCACCCGACTTTCCCAGGGCTACTTTCACGGTCACATCACCGTCCGATTTATTAACACCACTAGCGGAGGCCCCTCCCCGACAAATTCTCGTTGCGGAAACGACGTTATCCTGGTCATCAAAGAACTCTCTCCCGACGGTCAGACCAGTAGTTTCTCCTACGACGACTCGTTTCCAGGAAAAATCCTCGGGCTCAAACTCAGCCTACCAGATCACGAAGGACTCCCCACACGAGGTAGACAACTGTAGCGAAATTTCCTCGACTATAGATTCGGAAATGAGGGCTAAACTGGATGATTTTGACAAGCAATTTAATTAACTCACATATCAAATAAACTGAACAAAATACAAACTTGACCCATATCTTATCGTCTGATTTTCAATTTTACCTGTAGATACAATTGTACATGTTAATGTACATGTTGTGGATTAGTTTTAATTTAGTTAGGTACTGCACTTTGTAAATTTGTAATTCTGTATAGTCACCCGTTACATTGTACATTCTCTTTCAATTGTGGATTCTATTTTGCTTCTGTATATTTACCTTCATGGTGCAGTTTGTAAAATTTTGTCCTTTCTCCAAGGGGGAACAGGGTGTAAATAGAGTTATGTAGTTAGTTTGCAGTTTTATTTTTTTCCCGGTGGGAAATGTTGCGATTTGTTTTAGTGTCTTAAATGACCTTCGGTATTCAATTAATACCTGTTAACCAATTTAGTTACGTCCATTGGTCGATATGAGATATTGCTCAGTTGACCTTTTAACGTTCTTAATTCACATACTTCCTCTTAATAGTTTTAGTCTTTTTAAGTTTATGTACAATAATTGTACATAGGTAAATAGAATTAGAATAGTTTATTAATAATTAATTTCTCCAGTTTCTGTCATCCGTTGGTTTCAGTATGTAGCTGCGGAACAAGGGCCAAATTTATTGCTAAATTATTTGGTATTTTTTTTTACTTTTGTTTAGTTGATAGATTTCGAAGAGAAATTGATTTTTTAAAAATTATTATTATTATTTTTTTTTGTGGTTCAATTGAAGTTTTATTATCTTGCATTTCAACTTTCCTGTACTAATGAAAAATTTTGATAACAAGAAATGCATTAGAGTTTTTTGTTTTGCTTTTTTGGTTTATTTCAAGAAAAAAAACTTTTTTCACACAAAGCACCATATGTGTGTTGCTAGGTTTGGTTTGCATGGTGAAAACTAATCAAATTCTAAAAAAAGCGTATCGTGTACTAAGGATAGGTTTTCTTAATCATTTCAGTGAAAAAATAGGTTTTTGTGAAAAATCTTGTCCATTCTGATATGCTGCGACGGATAATTTGCATGGTGAAAAATTTTAAATCTTACCAACAGATCGCTTAATAAGGAGAAACTTTTCTATTGATAATTTAATCCGTCAAAAAGCTATTTTAGGGTTTTTGAAACAAATGTATGCGCTACGCATAATTAGTCTGTATGGATGTGCAAAAATTACCAATTTTTGGTCGAGAAAGTCAAAATGTAAATCGAGAGCCTCGACCCGGGATGCACAGACTAAGAACAAAACGGACGAAATCTAATAATAAATTTTTTTCACAAAAGCAGATTCAAAGAAAAGAATGAATCAAGACGCAATGAATCACAGGTAATGCTTTGATTATTGGCTCTCTAGCTTTCTACGAACTGCTGGCCGTGGAGTTAGTGATCCAGTGGTTCTACTGGGCTCTCATGAAACCATTTTCTACTTGCTGAGATGACTGGACAACTTGCTGTCGTCACTACTACTACTATCTTCATCGTCATCATCGTCAGAAAGAGCACCCGACCTCTTGAGACTGCCTGCAGTTGTGGTCTGTTTGATGCTGCCTCTACCTTTGGAGCTCATAAGTTTTGTTTTAGTCGCCTGTATAAAAACAATTAGTGCAAAAACTGAAATTTGTAGTAACAACTAGTTGCAGCTCCTCGCAGATGGCAAAATACTTTCAAAAATTTGTCTACCTTTTTGCAAGCCGATCAAAATGATTGATTGAGCTCTCCCCGGGAACTATAAAGGCTCTTTTAATTTTCAAAATTTTCTCCGCCGCAAGCAAAAATTACAAAATAACCAGCCAAATATAGGTTTTGAACAAAAAATTCGCGTTTTTCGGCGCGTACTCAATTTTCGTCGAGCACAAAATTTGCATATAATGGTACCAAAAGCGCCTTTAGAAAACCCTTAGGGTCATGAGGTTCACTGGTCCAAAAATTGATGTCGTAAAATAGTATCAAAGGACGAGCCTTTGGGTGACGAGAGGAGCCAAGCCTCTGAGAGGGGTTGCGTCCCCCGTCCCCTAAAAATGACCCTGCGCAAACACAATGCTACAGGCCTTATTGATGAGATGTAAGCTAATTTTACCTGGTCGATTGAGTTTCGCAGTGAAGCTCTCTCCTTCAAATGTTCTTCGGTGGCCTTGCGGAACTTTGAGTCTGCAACATCAGCACTCTTTTTTGCAACGGAGACCTAGAAGTTCAAAAATTTTGATTAGAAACAGAAAAATTATCATTTTGCGTAGTCAAGTCCCCAGAAATATTAGAGGTCTTTAAAGAGTTGCATTGATGCAGTCCTAGCATATTAACGATGCTGGAAAAATCTCACAGTTATAAGTTTTTCATTGAACAAACTATGATTTTCAAGCTCTCTGAACATAAAAACCTATATTTCAAGTTTTAACTTTTGGGCTTTTTCATCTTTTGTAGTCTTTTTCAGCCGATTGTCTATGTCAAGAAAAGATTAATTGGTCCCTAACTTTTACAAATATAAAAAAAAATCTATCGCGAGTATGATTTCTATCTTTTTCTTAATGACTAGAGTTGTGCCTAGTGTAAAAGTTCAATGGTGAATATGAGAATATCTGGACTGACCTCCCCGTTCAAGTTGCGCACCTGTGACCTCAACTGTTGGTTCTCCTCTTCCAGACTTTTGTTCCTCGAATTTGCCTGTTAGTCATACATTACGCATTCGTGATATCTTTGTTTCAAGGATTCAAAACTCATTGGGTTTAAATCTCGAAACTTAATTTTTTAAATTTTCAGTCTCAAATGGTTTTCGACGAGATTTATTCTCGATGTCTTATCCTTTTTAATCTGTTTTAATCAATTATAATGTAAAATAAACAAATTTTTAAAAAAATTTTTCCGAAGTTTTCTACCACAGAGCAGTATATTCAAAACCTGACAGTTGCTTTTGGTTTAATAAACTTTACATCAGATAAAACAAATTATCAAAGAAATTTTAGTTTCTCACTTTTTTTGCTGATCTTTGTTTAATCTCCCTAATTTAATTTAGGTCACTTCTCGTCCATCTAGCATATGACACCCCCCACATTTATACCACCCCCTCATACCAGCTTACACATCCTCATTTACACGTTTACACTCACCCCTAGTTGATCGAGGCATGATATCTTGCAAGATGAACTTCTTTAAAATATCTTGCAAGATTCTTACAAGATCTTGCAAGATAACCTCCTTTAAAGATAACCTTATTTCAAGCAAAATCTTTGAAACCATAGTTTTGTGGGAAAAAAACATTTACACGCAAGAAGATAACCTGTTTGTGGAGGAAAGAAGCAAGGCCAGTAACAAAAAGAAACAATTGAATAATTTAACAAATCAACAAAAAATTGGCAAAAATTCTGAGCAAAAGTTGTTAAGTTCGCATTTTTTGCCAGTTTCCAGCTTAATTTAACGCTGGCGATATCAGCCCTGCATTTTTAAGTAAAATCAGTCAAACTTTGTAAGAAAAGTTTTAATTTTTTTTTAATCAATTAGGGGGGGGGGGTATAACCGAAAAGTCCCGAATTAAATCCTAAAACCGTTCCTGTCAAAAGCATCCTATATTCGATCTTACGTACAGTTTTAGGTACATAACTTAAGTAATTTGTTTTTCATTTGTTATTTATTTTAAGGTTCGTTATTTACCATACCTGCTCCAATTGTCCCTCTAATGTTTTGATATGTTTCTTAGCAGTGGGTCCAATGTCTGTCTCCCCCTCCCCCACGGGTGCAGTCAGGGTGTTCTGAGGGTTCTTCTCAAACTCCTTCATGTCGTTTTCGTAGCCTTGCAGCACTGAATTGCCTGCCTCCAGCTAAAACTATGTGTTATAAATGGCGAAAGAGTCGCTCTACTATGTGCTGAAGTTTCTCAAAAATGCAACAACAATTCCTGATTGACCAAAAGCAGCTCTGTTAGAACATTTTTTAAGTTCGTTCATTTACAAAATTAAACTTGAAAAATGTTACAAGGTTGCAATTTTTTATGACAGGTAAGACAGTTTTAATATAGCAATTTTCCTTAAAATCTTAGAAAAAATTGTAAGATTATGCTTATCATTGTAATAAGATCGGGTATCTCGTGGGATCCATTAGCTGCTCTAAAAAACCTCAAAGAGCTAACTTATTAGCCAGTCAGAGAGCAAAAATTTAGATACCAGCCAAAAAATGTCACCCAACGTTAAAAAAAAATTTACCTGATAACTCCAAAATTTTATCTGTTGAAGATGAAACCATAACAAAAAATGCAATTAATTCGAAGTTAAACAAAGCTTTTTTTTCGAATAGGAATAGCGATATGTCGACTCTCACGAGCCGTACCAAATCAACAGTTTTTATAGTTCTTAAATTTGTCACTTCTTTATAAGCTTAGGCAAGGATAGCAGTTACATCTCTTATGAACGCTATTTGTGCAGAATGCAGCCTACGTATTAATAAAAACAGTACACACTTTTTTACTTGAAAAACATCATTTTTCTTCAAATCTTTACGAGAAAATGATACCAGTAAAGACAAAAAAAGAGCTATGTGGTAGCAATTTTTGCTTTCTCTCCAATGTTTTGATTGAAGAGGTTTTTGTTTTGTGATAAAAAAATTTCATTTTGAACAGTTATTTAGCTATTTTCATAAGGTATGTTGTGACATAAGGAACTTTTTCGAAACACTTTTACACTAGTTTGAATTAATTGATTTTTCTAAGGTGAGGATATTTTTAATCATTACGAAGCCAAACTGTGCACTTGATAAGCGCACAACTTCGTGACTCTAGGTCGCTAAAATCCAGAGACAAACCGTTGAATCGAGAACCAAGAATCCTGAGACAAGAATCCATCTTTAAAATAGACTCTAGTTACAATATTTCCTTGGCTTCAGCGCACACATGACTGTAACGCAAGCACTATTTGCACATTAGTTTTGTCATGAATTCTTCAACGCGCGAACCTAGCAGGTTGATCACTATTCCGCAAAAAAAAACAGAGGATTCTGCAAATTGTAAGCGGATTTCGCAAATGCAAGCAGATTCCGTAAATTTGTACGCGGAATCCGTAAATTTGCGAGAGTTCACAATTTTTTTGCATACATTGAACTAAACTAGTTCTTTTATGAACAAATAATATCTAACCAAATGCGGAATGAAACAGCAAGAAACCAAAATTATCTTACAACTGTTGAGAGTAAGAAAGTTTATCTGTTACGTTACTTTTAAATAAAGGTTTCCTATAGAAATTACTTGAATGCCGCTACCAAAAGTGCGGATTCCGCTTACAATTTGCAAATTCTACTCATAATTTGCGGAAGTCTGCTCACAGTTTGCGGATTTTTACAGCTAAGGAATCCACAACAGAGTAATAATACTACACATATATTAATATTATTTGCTTGTGGATTCCACAAACTGTTCCGCAGTTTGCAAATTTATTGCTGATTCCGCAAGTTTGAGCGATACAAAGTTTTAACTATTTCTTTGCTTCCAAAACGAGAAAATCAACAAAAAATAATAATGTTGCTCTTTCCGCGGCAAACCTGCTTAAAGTTTGTTGCATCCACTTACAATTCACAAGATGCACAGATTTGCCTTGTATTGACCAGGAATTGTTTTAGAATGGTCTATTCGGAACCGTTGCAATTAACATTGACGGTAAAACAGTATCCCAAAATCTGGAATTTCTCATAATTTCATTGATTTAAATAATTAGGTATTCTGAATAATATCAGCTTAATGTAGATATATACTTTTTGCTAGAAACGTGAAATTTGTTCAAAGTCAGCAGAGGGAGAACCTGAAAAGTTTTTACAGAAAAAGAATAACTTTACTTCGATAATACAAAGCAAAAGAAATTTTAAAAAAGATTTAAAACCAAAAAGAAATTGAAGTTTATTTTTCGAATTTCGAGTTAAAGAAAAAAAATCAGGTCAACGGTCTCTAAATTTCATGAACTTGAAACTTTGATCAGATACGTTCGTGCTGAAACTACCTAGTGCATACAAACGTAAGTGCACTAATAAATACTTTAATACATATGAATGCACTTCTCTAATGACTAGAGTGTTTCAAGACTTTTTCCTGAAAAAGAACAACCAAAAAATCATCAAAACTTTTTAAAATTTTTGAACAACCAAAAAAATGGTCATAACCTTTTAAAATTCTTTTTTCAATTCATCAAAATTTTTTAAAAACTCATTTTTTTTTGCCCGTAATAAGGTTTCATTAAACAATTTGTTAACAAAAGTAGCATAGCTATAGTGTACTCTATATATCATTTTTTGCTTGGAAAATGTGACCATGATTTTTGGGGAATGAAAACGCTACTAAAAAAAGAAAAAAAATTGCTTCCAGTAGCTACCTCCGCCTTCTCTCTGAGGAACTTCTCCTTTTGGGCCTGCATCTCACTCTTCAGTCGCTCCACCTGCTGCATGACGTCATCCCTCGCCCTGTTGGCCCTTTCCGCCTTCCTACTCTCCTCCTGCAGCTGCACCCTCATCTTCCCAATCTGGCCCTGGTGCTCGTCATTCAACATCTTCAGGTCAGGGTCATCTATGTCGTCTGCACCCGTCTTGCCTGCAAAACATATGAGAAGAGCATTTGAAAAATGTCTATTGAATCTTTATGGCCAACTAACCAATTTTTTCAAAATGTTTGGAAAAGCTTTTTGCTTTTTCATATATGTATAAAGTTTTATTTGATCACTATACCTATTAAATTTGGTAATATTGGTAATATGATAAAAAAATGTTCGGCTTCGGATATTTTTTTATCTCACAATGTTATAAGCTTCAATCATTTTTTAAAATTTAAGATACCTCACTTATTGAAAAAATCATCAGTTTTTTTCATTAATAAATTGAAAGTAGAAGTAAAATTCTCTATCTAATATCTTAGTACTGCGATTGTGCTTTTTCAAGTAAATAAAGCAGTTGACTGGGTCGTAGAAAGAGGAGTTTTTACCCATGGCAGCTATCTGTGCATTTCTCTTCTGCATGTTGGACTGCAGCCTTGCGTTGTCGTCTTTGAGGTCCTGCATGGCCTCCTTCATCTGGTCCATCTGCTGCTTAGCCTGACTCAACATCATCACCTGCTCCATCTGGGCCGCCTCCCGCTGCTCCTTGTCATTGCGCATACGCTAACACACCAAATGATAATTGCAATGCTCCTGACCACATGCTGGATCGTGTTCTCCCAAATGATTCAAATTTGATGTTGTAGGTTTAAATAAATAAATCTGCAACTAGTTATCGTTTGGAAAAACTTTTTTAAATCATTATTATACATGTGATCAGGGGCGGATCTAAGATTTTCTCGAGGGGGAAATTTGAAAATTTTATCGTTTTTTTTCTAGATCGACCAAATTTACAAATTGATTTTCCAAGCTCTCCCAAAGCACTAAAAAGACCCTGTTATGGCCAAGTTTTCTGCGCCGCGTTTTAGACACTTTTTGGAAAACTTTAACCGAAGCGAAAAATCGCGTTTCTTAGCGCGCGATCCACCCTCAAAATTAGTATAAATTGCCGCCAAAGGCGCATTTAGAAAAATTTTAGGGTCAGTCAGCTCAAAATAGTACAAAGGGGGACCCTTTGGGTCGTCAGGGGGTCGAATCCCTGAAGAAAGGAAAAAGCGTCCGCACCCGCCACCCCCTAAATCCGTCCCTGCATGTGATCATCATCCTTGTTACTTAGACTACGTCCAAAAAACATGGTCGAAAAACGTGACCAGCTGCAATGCAAATGTTTTTAATTGCTAATATTTCCGGCCCAACCCAGTGGCGGATCTAGGATTCTGTCGATCTTTTTTTAGCCCGACCAAACTGGTTTTCAGAGGTATCCACAAGGAAAAAAAGGTCTCTGTTTTTGGAAAAACAGGCCAAAGAAAACGATTTTGGGCTAAGACGTTTTTGGGCCAAAGAAGACTTTCTCAATGAAAAAAGAAGATCCAAGAAAAGTGTATAGAGTTTTGAGCATAAAATTCGTTTTCCTCAAAAAATTCAAGTTGTTTCGCCTACGTTACCTACATACGTCATTATACAACAAATGAGTATACTTCTGCATCGCGCAATCAGAAACGGAATCTAGCTATCGTGGCGTAGATGTTTTTTGGAACGGAACAACTCAAGATCTGCCGGTACCCTGGGAGGAAATGGCGCAGAAATTCCAACTAATGGTAATCGCCAAGGAAGAGATTGATATTGATGATCTACTTGGCGGAAAATGCGTTACCGGAATATATTTACACGACTTTGGAGGAATTTCTTGGTACGGAGGAAGCACAAGTGAGAACAGAGAGGGAAGCCCGGATTGAAACGGCTGTGCGAGTATGGGGGAAGCAGGAAGCCGTCGGTTGGACGAAGAGAAAAAACTGCTCAAAGGAAGTACCAGTGGAGAAGCGGACAAGAGGCTGAAATCGAAGTGATTTCTATCTTTCGGAAAACAGAGACAAAGATATCATTACCAGAAATATCCTCGTGAGATAAATTTCGCAGAGTTGTGGAAGTTGGCAGTGACGCTTTTCCGAAAGAACTAAATTTCACAAATCGTTCGGAAAATATCGAGAAAAAAAGGGAATGGAACAGTTTTATGCAGCCTTAAGTGATTTTTCCCGAGGGTGGGACTTTGGCTGGAAACAGGAATCCAAAATAGGGACGTGTTTATCTTCACCATGAGGATTGAAGAAATTTGTAAATAACTATGTATGGGATGCCGTACAGTTCTTAGTGGTGAGGGAGAGAGGCGCAATGATGTATTTAAGACGCAGCGGGCGCCTACCGAACTTCGGGAGAAATAAGTTTAACCCCGGACGATAGAATACCGGGTGAAGTCAACAGTCAGGGTACACCAAGAGAGACCCAGTGAATGATGTGAAGGTTCAGAGACAAGACAAGTGTCACAGTTGTGGAAATTGGCTAATATCAAATCATTGTTAAAATTGCCCCGCGAGAACCTTTGTCTATAATAATTGCAGCGGGCGCAGACATTATGCGAAGCATTGTAAAAGGGGCTCCGTGAATCAAATAGACGGTTTTGAGTTTATGCGGTACGAAACGAATATAATCCAAAAGTGCGAAGAAGAGAGGTGTGACAAAGAGCTTGGTGGGTTTGCGATACAAACGGTGCCGACAAAGCTGGAAATAAAAATAGCAAGTTGTTAAATGTTCCGATGGGAAAAACCGGTAGCAAACAGAATTCCAAATAGAATGCGCAAGTCCGGTGTCGTTTATTTCCTAGACGAAATTACACGAACTCAAAACTCAGGACAGATATGTAGCAATACGATTGGTGCCAGATAAATTGAAAAACTCTTTTTACAGTGCAACTGATGATATGATCAAGATAATCGGGACAATATTTATTGATTTTAGGTCTGAAGGTTGGATGGCGGAAAATGCGGAATTGTTCATCACCGAAGACTGTCAACGGGCCATCATTGGCAAAAACATTTTACCGCAATTGAGGATTGAAGTCTGACATAAACAGAATGTGAGTTCGGCTAATGAGATTGAGCACAGGAGCGACAGCTCAGAGATACAATATTCTCCAATCCAACGTAAGTTCATTAAAAAAAATTTTGCACGAGTTCATTGAACTCACCGTCGGATATGTAGCAATCCAACCGTCGGATATGTAGCAATTTATTCGGGTGCCAGATAAACTGAAAATTCATTTTACGGTGCTGCCGATGATATGATCAACATTGATATTAGCTCTGAACGTTGGATGGCGGAAAACGCGGAATTGTTCATCACCGAAGAAGGTCAACGGGCGATCATTGGCAATAATGTTTTACCGCAATTCAGGATTAAACTGCGACATAAACAGATGGTGAGTTCGGCTAATGAGATTGAGCAAAGGAGAAACAGCTCAGAGATACAATAATCTCGAATCCAACGTAAGCTCATTAACCTTTTTGCAAGAATTCAAGACTTATTTGAGCGGAAGGGAGTATTAAAAAAACGTGAATTGAGAACGCATTTTCACGAACCGCAGCGTTCAGTTCAGGTAAATGGATAACGGGTAATATTCCATTTTTGCCTAAATTTGAAAAAAACAATCAGTAATTTGTTAAAAGAGGGTAAAAAATGGGAAATTATACGGAATATTGTATTGTCTTACCGAAGGTTGTAATCACCAAGCGAGACGGATCATGCCGCTACAACTGAACCATT
The DNA here is from genome assembly GCF_963678635.1 of Symsagittifera roscoffensis. NCBI lineage: Eukaryota > Metazoa > Xenacoelomorpha > Acoela > Convolutidae > Symsagittifera > Symsagittifera roscoffensis. Next base: position 61,222,625 of record NC_087065.1, on the reverse strand, counting down.
CAGAAGTTGATGAAAAAACTTTCTCGTTCGAATGGGAATCAATACATGAAAAAGCACTTCTACAGATGAAAGAAATTTTCAGTGATTTTGTCTAAAATAATGTTTTTGACGTTCAAAAAGTATTTAGAGTGGAATATGACGCTTCGAAACAGGGCCTGGGGACGGCACTGTAGCAGTTACACACAGATGGATTGGCTCCAATTTTGAACGAGGCTGAATTAAAAATTAGTATGAACGAGCTGGAACAATTAGCAGTCGTTTGGGCGTTGAAACATTTTAAAAATTATTGGCTTGGGGCTCATTTTAAGATATTAACAGACAATAAAGCATTATTGTCTTGCTTATCAGAAGAGAAATACACTAAATCAACCCAAACTTGTTTAAAACGCTGACTACACCAGCTTTTTACTGTTTGACTTTGAAGTTGAGCATATTCCAGGAAAGATTATGGGGATGGTAGACTGTTTATCTAGGCATCCGGATGGGAATAGCTCCGAGCTTGACAACACATTGATAGTAGTGCAAATTATTGGACTTAGTAGGATTCTTAAACCAGTGGCTAAAACTAACAGCGCTGAGGAAGATCGCAAAAATGAAATAATTTGTGGAACAAAATGGAAAGAGAATTACGTCATGGGAAAGAATGTGCAGTTAAGAAATTCATTGACGCATTTCGAAGTTTTAATTCGATCAAAGTTTGTTCTGCTGGACACGTACGTACAGAAAACTGCAGAAATTGTAAATTACATAACCCATTGAAGATAAATCCCAGCAATCAAGATACTGAAAACGGGCAGGAGAACCACGAGTTACCTACCATAATTGTCCATGGGATCGATTTCTTGCGACCGCCGTCGGCTGAAGCAACGCTAATCAAGTGGAACTTTTTCGGTTTACATTGTTTGATTGACCATAGTTTTTCATTGCTGAATTAATTGCGATTCTCACTAAAGCATACGAAATATTTGTTTGAATCATTCAGGCAAAACAATCAGACAAATTAAATCAGATTCGAGACTCAGACGATTTCTTTGCAAATTATCTCGACAAGCTACACACATCCATCGAAATTTTATTGCTGGACAATAGAATGGCAATGTTGTCTCAATTAGGGGCACCGATCATGTTGAGGTTCCATAAGGGTCACTCTGGAACCTGGAAAATGAAGGAAGTGGCAAACAGTTACTTTTCGTGACCTCATATCAATCGGCAAATTCAATTGACGGCAACAAATTGCCTGGATTCTAACAAATCTGGAAAGAATTTGAATTGGGTGTTTCTCGGGGGGCATTACGAAACTTGATTTGTAAGTAAAACTCAAATCAAAAAGTCCAATTAGATTTCCTGTGGCTGTTGCGGTCAGGTTGGGGTAAAATAGGTATGTATTTATTTGCGTAGATAGTTTTTCCAAAATCAAGTCAAAATACTACCAAAAAAAATGGCTGAGGTAATTGGGGAATTTATGGAGACCTATAATGCTTTACACGCAAAACCGAGGGCAATCAGAACAGGCCAGGCGTCGGGATTCAACTCGAAATCCATCGGTGAATTCTGCGCAAAAAACCTTTATCGGTTGATATTTCCACTGGTGGGGAGCCATCGGGCAACAGGTCTTGTCACGCGGTGTTTTTGAACGTTACGGGATTGCCTCATGGCATGTTCTTCCCAAAAACCAAAACCTGTCTTGGAAAAACGTGTTATATTTAATAGATAAGAACAAGAAGATGTTTCCGATTCAAGAACTGCAGCACTACTCAATACCAGTCGATGAGAAAACAATGGGCACATTCGACTGGATAGATCATGCTTTGGTGGCCCATGGAGAGGACAGTTCTGGACCTAGTAAAGTCACGCCGAACAAAGCGGCGATTTTGAGCGCTCAGAAAAAGGTTATAAAATATTTCGGAAAAATCAGGATCGAATGAAATCGGAACTCTATTGTAAAATTATGGAAAAAAACTTGTGCGGGAGACAGATCATACGGTTACAATGGATTCTGCAAAGACGATTCAAAGCTCCGATCTTTCAGTAAGTTAAAGTCAAAGAAGTCCGGACCAGGGGAAGCTCCAGTCGCCGCGACTTTACAAGGTTAGCGTGCCGAATACTCTGAATTGGCGTTAGTTGGAAGAACCCAATCACCCGAGGGAGGCTGTCGCTACAAGCGAATCAAAACATTTTCCAAGTGTCTCGACAAAAATAGGGCAGCGAACGCGGAAAAGACACCCGAAAAAGCGGGATCAGTCGATAACCCGATTAATTTTGATAGCTCTTCGGACGGGTTAATGTCGATTGAGAACCCAATAGTAAATCAGACGAGGCCAACTACTACAGAGCCCAAACCATCGGTCAGCCAAAGCGTAGTTAACCCTAAGACCGGAGGACTAGTACCTTGTTCTAGCTCCGAAGAAAAAAACGTATTGAAGATGGACACGGGAACGAAATAAAGGAGCAAAAACAGCCCAATTACCATCTCGTCTGCCAAGGATGTAGAAAAAACTGCCCGACATTTAGAGAGTCCGCTGGAATAGAGGTGCAGGATGGGGTACTGCTCCCCTTGAGGAATTGGAGGAGTTAACCAGAGCCAATTAAATGGGAAAATTTCTTGGAAAGAATTTTTGTCGATGTATTAGACAAGTTACGGAAAATCGACAAACATTCTAAGGGAATCGTACTAGTAACAGATTCGCAGGGGAGTGTGATTGATGGATACATCCTGCAATCACTGTTTCAGGGACTAAAGGCACGTATTCGCAGCCGTCCGAAGATGGTGGGCGCGGCTCAGGCCGAAATTCACAAACCCGTGAATTCATCGACGAGGCGGGACAGGAATTATTCAACAGAGTTATGACTGAAAGTGACAGTAGCTCAACACAAAGTGCCAGGCGGGTCAAATTTGAAATCCCGTCAGAAAAGGCTGACACTGTTGCCGGAGAGACACCAGTGGTAACTTTGCCAACTACGCCGTTGACCGATCAACCTACGGTAATGCCACCATTGCCAGCACTTTTCTGCGAGCAGATGCCGAAGAAAAGGGACCCCACGGTGGTTTCAGATAGCAATTCGCCGATTAAAGAGCGAATGAATTACGGCCAACAGGGACAGACAGCGATCATCCAAGGAGTAGCGAATATAGCTAAAGTGAGTGGGGATTCTGGCGGACCGATGGTGACGGACAATTTGGATAGACAGAAGAAGACCATCGTCTTATTTTGGAAGATTTGGAGAGCTCAGGAACTAAAACTTTAACTAAAAATTTTTGGCTGAAGACTCGCCCTAAAATGGGGGAAAAGATATAGTTTACTTCCAATAGAAACTCTAGACAAATGAATAAACGTACCCATATGTTTTTGAGGCAGTCAGTTGATTACCAAACATTTCGATTTAATGAAGGGGGAGTGCAGTAGAGATTGTTAAGTAATATATGTTTCTTACGTAATATGAATTATACTTTTATCTCATGATACCAAGGTCAACAAGGTAGAGGTCGTGAACTGTGCGTTCAACCATTGGCGCTGGTGGCCGTAAAGAACTCAAGTTGTTTTACTTATGTTACTTACGTCCGTCGTTACACGACTAATGAGTTTTTTTATACTTCGCCACTTTGAGGGGTAGAGCGCGCCAAAAAAACATCGACATTTTCCAAAAAAGGCCCAAAAACATCATTTTTGATTTTTTTTTCAAAAATTTGCCTGCGGCGCAATATTTTCTGTCAAAATACCGTTTTTATACTGTCCTGAGAGCGCTCAAAAAACCAATTTGGTCTCCTAAAGAAAGGGTTTTTTGAAAACCCGCCCCTTCGAGAAAACCCTAGATCCGCCCCTGATTTTAACACAGGATAAAAACGGGCGGGGAGCGTAGCTGAGACCCATGAGAGTTGATTAAAGCACGTTAAAAATCGTATTACACTTTTTCAACACAAAAAAGACTCAAATAAGAGAACATTTTGAACGTACTCTTAGTTCTTCCTCCAGTTCCCGATGTTTCCTTCCTCCTCCCACTGCATAATGTTTGGCTTTTGCCAGCAGAGCTCTTGATGCTGCGAACCCTTCATTCGGCCTGGAGGGATCTGGTTTTCGGTACTCAAACTGGGCCACATTCTGTTCACCGACGAAGTTTTTGCCCACCTGAAAACCAGCGTAGCTTAATTTGTATCTGATGTCAGAGCCGATTATAGCAAAAGAAAAACATCAGTCCGATTAAAATATATCAAAACTCAAAAAGAAATGCAATTTTCAAAAGTTATTAGCTGGTTAGGAGTAGCACAGAAGGCTCCCACGGTCACTATTTTTGCAGAAGAAACCGTATTTTTTGTTTACTTTTTATTGTTATTCAACTTCTTTGACATGTTCTGCACGCATAAGAGGGTCGGACTAGAAATTAATTTGGAAAATATATTGAAAATTTTTATTTTTGTAATCAATAATCCTGAGAATTTTCAAAACGTCAATAACAATTTATTCTGAATTTGTCTAAAAAGTAAAAATTTAGCGTTGATTTTTCTTGATACCGAAATCATTTTGAGGACTTGTTTAAAAAATCAAATTAAGACTGAAAGGCTTTAATATGATATGTTTTAAAACCCATTTAAGAATCAGGGGCGGATCTAGGATTTTCTCGAGGGGGGCGGATTTTCAAAAAACGTTCGAAATTTTTCAAAAAATTTGTCGACCTTTTTTTGAGCTCTCCCTAAGCACTGTTTAGTCCCCTTTTTGGCCAAATTTTCTGCGGCGCAGCCCAAATTTTGAAAAAAAATAACAGGATACAAGGGCGTCTTACGCAAAAATTTTGACCAAAAAAATCGCGTTTTTTTGATGCGCGCTCCCCCTCAAAATTAGAATATATTGGCGCCAAAGGCGCCTTTAGAAAAATTTTAGGGTCGGTCGGCCAAAAATGGATTTCTTAAAAAGTACCAAAGGGGGGAACCTTTGGGTCGGCAGAAGGTCGAATACCTGAGGGGGGGGGGAGCGTCCGCCCTCGCCCCCCTAAATCCGCCTCTGCTAAGAATTGATTATTCATTATGAGAGAAAAAACTCATTTTGCGAGGAAAAAAGGTTTCAAGTTGAAAAACTGCAACGCTAATGAGCAAACAGCAGTTTTTGAGCATCAATATTTGATTTTTTTAGCAAGAAAAAATTGTTGGATAGAAAATTGTCTTGAAGTTTTCCCAAGAATCCAATGATTTATTTAATTTTGCAATTTGTGAACTCAATTACTTAGATAATCGGATTTTTGAGCAACTTGTTTTTTACAATATTCAAAAGAAATTACGCAAAAACAGCCGGATGAATACTTTATTTATTGTCACACGCGGAAATCTTTGAAGACATTGAGAAATATATTTTCCTTCAAAATCATTTGATAAAACTGTTTGCCCTAGAGCTATAATCAGTACTTTTACCAAATAAACTAGCTGTTTGAAAGAAATTTGGTGCAACATAATTTTTTTGAATTTTGAAGAAGATAGTTTTCAAGAGATAGTTAGGTGTTTGCGCGTTCAAGCAAAGAATCATACTGCGGACATTGCGGCATTTCCACTCGAAACTTTAAAATGAACAGAAGTTAAAAAAAAAATTTTGCCAAAAAGGAAAAACTAAAGCGTTTCACACAAAATAAATGACCTAATTGGCATTCTTTTTACAATGAATGGTTTTCAAACAGGATCTTTTCAAATCAGCATGTTCTTCAAAAATTTTTTTCTTCGAATAGAGTTTATGATTCAAATACAAATTTACTACCTATTTTGTAGTCAGATCAACAATGCATAAATGGATAATTTTTTTGAAAACTATGCTAATCGATGAAGGGCTATTGAATTTCAGTGTTGTTTTAGAAAACAAAATACATCCAACAAACAGTTAGAAAAAAGTAAAAGACCAAAGAAACCGAAAAAAAAAGTTGATTGAAGAAGAAAAAGTCTCAAGTCGGATTTCGGAAATTTTTTGAATTCATAGTTTTGCATATCAAACTGTGTTATGATTGTTTGCAAAGTTATTCCATATAAAGAATTTTGGATCTTCAGGTAGTTTTTTTATTCCGCTGGGAGTTCATAAAAATTAATTATATTTTTGAAACTAGAAGTCATTCAGATTTTTCGCGACTTTTTCATTTTTTCTTTTCGGTTGTTAAAAAAGAAATGAAGTCAAGAAAAGAAGTAAACGGAAATGAACGAAACAAAATCATGAAATCAGAAAAATTAAATTTGATCCTGAACAATTATTAAAACCTTTCACCGAAAAAAAAATCATCAAAACCTAAATAAGTGAAAAGTGAAAATCACTTTCTTCTTGTATAATTAAGAATAACAGCTAATTTCGATTGAGCCGCCCTTCCCTGAAAAGGGTTTTTGACTTCTTGTTCATGATACCCGCGCTGAGGTGCGCGACTCATGATTCGACCGAAACGGTCGAACTATGTCCGTTTTCGACTTTTTCCGTCGAACGATGTCTGATTTCGACTTTTCGAGTCGAACAATGTCCGTTTTCGACTTTGTTCGACTTTGTTCGATTATACCAGACTTTGTTCGACTTTGTTGGACAATACCTGACATTGTTCGACTTTGTTCGACTTTATCGGAAATTTTTCGCTATTACCGGGAAATAGCTGAAGCGTCATGAACTACAACGAAACTCGGACATCATTTGACCGTTTCTGTCAAATCATGTGTCAAAAACTTCAACCTGGGCAACCGCAAAAAAATCATAAAAAATGCCGCAAACTTGGGCATCGTAGATTCGTATAGCCCGAGTTGTTGGACTTACGTTTTAATCAACCAGAGCAAAATGGCTATGTTTCGACCGGCTCGTTTAAAAATGGCTATGTTTTGACCGGTTCGACCCTACTTGACCCCTCATTCGACCAGTTAGACTCATGATTTGACCCTGTTCGAATCATGATTCGACCGTGTTCGACACATGACTCGACCCTGTTCGACTCATTATTCGGCCCTGTTTGACTATATCGACCCTGTTCGACCCATGATTCGACTTTGTTAGACTATAGTGTTCGTTCGACCATCTTAATTGGCGACGAAAATTGGACTCCGTTTGACCATGTTGATCGAATCCTGAGTCAAACGCCTCAGCCCGGAT